>NC_065533.1:53085681-53262658 GCF_020184175.1 Aphis gossypii
ACTCGATGACTGAATACGTCCATACGAACCATATAATGATGTATTATGACGTGTGTAGTGCAGTTGTACACGTAGGTATGAGTAAATTACCGACACACTGTACATTTTAATATATACGCCACGGAAATAGTTTATGTTAGCGTGTACTGTGTGTAGTCGCGGAATTATATACGTATAATTTGGCTTATATTATTCATCAGTAAAATTATTATGTTGATGTAGGTCGTACTCGTTTGTTTTGTGTATGATTAATTGTGTTCTCGGAATTTCGAGTATTTTTTATTGGCGCGTGAATAAAATTCTATTAAAGCGCTTTTGAACAATTTTTTTTTTTTTTTTACATTTGTATTATATTATATTCTAATTTATTTGTAAATGTAATCCTAAGCAATTACTTATTTAATTCCGGTTGCGCTTTAGAAACACAAAAATAACTTGGCACACAAATTGTGTAAGCATATAGGTGTTTGAAGAATTTTACGACTTTTCGGCCAAGTTATTTTCGGTATAACCAATGTACTATCATAGATGATAGAACATGAGAAGTTATACGCTCGATATGTCTTACAGAGACAGTGAGTACTGATTTATCAAAATAATACACTTCTGTTCTCTTTTTTTTTTTTTTTTTTAAATCTTTATAAGAAACTACAAGAACAAATTATCAAAAACAAAAACAAAAACTTCAGACATCTTGTCACTCGTAGACATTTGACAGCGTTTTAAGTTTTCGTAATACGTATTATTATGTAAATCGTACATAGTAAGTTGTACGTGTTGATGATATTTTATTTTAACATCGTTGTGTGTTTTATAATATTATTTCTTATGCAATAAAAACATTTTCCGATTTGGCAAAAACACATTTTGTTGGCTCAAAATCGATGAATAGTCTTTTCTATAAATAGTACGATTTTAAAATGTTCAATTAAACCAAAGTAAAATGTTTTTTAAATAATATGATCATTTTCGTTTAACAATGTATAATCTATATTGTGTAGTAAAATACTAAATACGTGTAATCGGAAAATCTTACTTGTAAGGTACTGTATTACAAAGCCGTAGCGATGGCGCGGAGGACGGCTGCCGAGAGGGCTTTAGCCTCCGCCATTGTGTCTGGAGATTTTTAAGTGATATATTGTATATTGTACATTACAAAACACCCGCAAAATCGCATAATGAATATGATCAAAACACTAGCGTTGTATACGTTTTTTTTTTAAATTACAATTCCCAGATTTCTGCAGCCGTGAATAATTCGTGCTATGCCGTTTAAATGTTTGTTAGTAAATAATTTAAATTTTCGAAAAAAGCAATTGATTCAATCTGCAAATGTCTCTTTTTATATTACCGTTTTGATAACAAGATCATAATTTTTATTCCATTTTAAAAATATATAGTTTGTTATGTCTGTACACGATTTATTGGTTTCTAGTATATACACAGACGACTATTTATTGTACTATAAATATTGCAATCATAATATTATATTGTATTGTACCTATATAAATATTTACGGTTCCTATATGTATGTAATATTATGTGAATTTTATTCCATAATTATATTTATTTTGTTTTTGATTTTGAAATAGTTAACGCCTACATATGCATAATATTACTCGTCGGTTATGATTACCTATATAATATGCATAAATATTAAATATATTATTGGTATTTATTATTTATATAGTATATATATACTTTCCATCTGACAAAATAAACGAGTGTGTGAATATTTTGTAATATTGTACAAGGTGATTCTTGTAAGGGTAAACACTGATTATCACGAAAAGTATTAACAAGTTTAAAAATATATTTTTTTTTTTACATTAATTGAACTTCGAAGTTATTGAAACAGCATTAAAAAATAATAATAATATATTTTAAATATTTTGTTTTATCGTTTTAATTTTTAAGCTTATTAATTTTTTTTTTTGAATGACTGTAGTTTTTAATTTCATAATCCCAAACAGAATAGTTTTCTTGGAATTTTAATGTATGCAAATTGAATTTGTTTTTGTAATGACTTCAAATTATTAAGAAAAGATACTTTTAAAAATGTTAATAATCCCTTTGAGAAAATGAGTGTAAAAACAATCTTATAATAGTATAATACATGAATAAATATTATATTTTGTCATTATAATTTTAGTGAGCTTCAACCACGACTATCAGGGCATTATGAATTTAATCTGAAACTCTAATCTAACTTCTGGTATTACCATATTATATTATGTAACGTTTCCCGTCTTTTAGTAAATTATGTTTATAGTTCTTTATTAGTTGACAACAATTTCAAAAAGTTGACGGGAATAACATATCATCGTTTACAATATTAACCCATACAATGAGATAATAATAACACGCATAATGCATATATTTATAGAATTATACCTGGTCACTTAGTGTAATATAGCTATACCTATTTTAAAACTTATTTGTAAAATATGCATCGAAATCAGAAAATAGCAATAACGTATTAACTTATTGTGCTATCATACCTCAGATAATATCGTCTACCCCTAGACCATAGGTTCCCAACCTATTGTCCACGAGCCATACTTATAAAATTTAAAAATATTTTAAGTATTTCATTTTCCTTTGAAGCATAACACAAATACTGAATAGTGTATAGTACTCAGTTTATTTATAAATTTATATTATACAGTGAAATGTATGTTATTATTTCAACCGATAATTTTATTTTGTTTGTACATTAAGATATGATTATATCGGTGGATGTACATTTTTTTAGAATTGTAACTCACGTTAAATTGTTAATCATTTTAAACATTAATAAAAAATGATCAATTATAAATATTATTAAAAGTCTGCTATAAAGAACATTTTTTTTGTTTATTCGTAATCTAAATTCTAAAATGTGCGAAAAAAATGATTCTTATGCCTGTATAAGAAAAATAAAGAATACAATTGAGGTGGTCCGCGACGTATTGAAAGTTCTCCAAGTGGTCCGTAGCACCAAAAAGGTTGGTAACCTCTGCGGCCTAGACCCAACGATTACAGATAGATATCAATATACCTGAAATAGTGTATCGAGCTCATGATATGACAATATTGATGGTGTTTGATGATCCGAAACCAACATGATCATACCATTTTGGATATTATATACATATATTTTATAGTATTATAGTGGTTTGGTGAAATTTAATATTTAAAAATAGGTACTAAGAAAATGTTAAATATTTAAATATTTCTATAATAAAATACCTATTACCCACCCATCAAAATTCGCGGTTAATTAATACATGGAAATTAATTTTAATAATGTATTACCCGTAAACTAAATTGAAGTATATTTATTTTACCGTGTTAAAATGACATGTTTCTAATATACGTGTAAAGCCCTTTTAATTAAAAATCTCTTATCTACAGTTTGAAATTTGCAAAATGATTTAAATACATTTATGGACAATGCCTCTATAGGTATATCTTTCTCTTTATATTATATTAAATAGTTCACATAAAACCGATACAACGTATACGACTATAGCGACGTGTATGTGGATTAGCAAACAAATAAATGCTGTAATCAGTGTCGTGCTTCAAAAAATAATAAAAAAAATTAATATAACATTAGGTACCTATGCATAGATTAAACCACGTGAAAACGTTTGGATTTTATTGTCTTGAGAATAATAAAAAAAATATTAAAGCTCTCTTAATTCCTATAATGTGTAACAGCTACCTATTTAGGTGTTGTATTAAATTTTTTTCTCCGTCTTTTCTTCTCTAGGGGATATTGCCGAGAGATCGGCAAGTAGTCGATAGTGAATTCGATTTTAAGAACTGTTTATTACATACTTTTAAAATTCAAATGTAGTAACCTATAAACACATATACAGTATACATACATATTTATACACTTGGGAATTCGCTAGGTTGCTAAGAAGACGATGAATATTGTACTTTGTCGTTGAGTAGGTTATTTTAATGGATGTGTTAAATTGGAATTCAATGATAAATCATTGTAAACGATGGAAACAATGTTTAGTGGACAACATCTGTCACCTTATACTTCCTCATACCTTATACTACCTTATATTTAAATTTGTTTCCCGATATCCATTATACTATAAAAAATAATATTAAAGGTATTATGTATCATTTATCTGAGATCCCCCCCCCAAAAAAATAAAAATTAAGTTGTATGTATATCTGTAACTGTTGTAAGTTATCATTTTATTTTTATAATCGTTTTTTAAATCAAATCTCAATTTAATACTGCGTACCAGTGCATATACTGTTGTATACACTAAAATATCATGTTACGACTTTATAGGCCAATTTTGCCTACTAAAATTGCTTTTTTCGATTTCCAGGCATACACCTATAATAATAATAATATAATGGTTCCGCGGTCATAAAGTCGACTATTAAAATCACAACATACACGAGTTAAGGGGAGCCCCTCCCCTATAAATTGTATCTACTCTAACCCCTCTAACCCCGCTGTTGTATTGCTATTTTGCTATATAATATGCTAAATGTATTTTCCATTCCGTCCCAAGTCATAAAACGGCCGTACTCGGTTCCGCCCTCTCAATAAAGATCTCTAATTACTTTGCATAATATGATATGTGGACGTTTACGAAACCATTTTTTAGTACATACAGACCAGGCTAGTGAAAAATAATTATTATTTTTAAAATGCCGAGCCAATTTTAGTGGGTTGGTAAAAATAACTCAATTACAAAAAATTACAGAGAATCTGTTTCGATGACGTATTTTATTAGTGCGCCTACCCACAATAAAGCGTTTTTAATTTTATGTCTATAAGACCGTTTTATTAAAACGCTTTGCTAGTCCGTTGGTTGTCTTTAAGTACGTACACTCTCGATGTTTATACTTTGCTGATGGTGTTTATTTGTACCTCGATATTTCCTTACAGAATACTATAGATACCTACACCCCAAAAACCAAAGATTATAATATTTTTTTTTTGCATTTTGATTCCGGTATAAACTATTTATGAATAAAATCATGTATCACATTTATAAATTTTAACAATACAAATTCGACATTTTATAAATTGTCAACTTCAAAATAATTTGCGAATTTCGTGTTTTATAGAATATTTTTGCGTAAAAATTCTCAAATTTTGGAAAGTAAGTACTAAGAATTTTTATTTTTGATTCACCGAAGTACTAATTATATCTAGTTTAACACTAAAAACTACCCCTAAAGTTTAAAATTTAAAAAGGTTAATAATTACACACACACAAATATATTATTGTAAAATTAATAAATTCATTACTCCGATTAAAGTATAAAAATGTTTTAATAATAATTATTATTTTTCATGAAGTTGTAAACTCTTTAGCAATCTAATATTTGTACTAACATATACAGTAAATAGTTACCTACGTATTTTTTTTAACCATGTAATACTATAATATTATTGATTAGGTAACATTATTTACATAACAAGTTTGAAAACTTTTTCAGCCATTTAAAACATATTATGTATTAATTATTTTAAAGTATGTATGCATCTGAAATTATTATTAGTAAATATGACACGTATATGATAATCCTAAATAATTACAGTTAAACACTATCAAAGGATTATACTTATAGATAAACAAAAATAAAATGTTTTTACATTAATGTAAATCGTTTGTAACGTTTCAGATAACTGATTTATTTGAAATATAAATTTATAAGTTTTTAAAATTTAAATCCAAAGCATAATCAATACGAATTGATTTAATAATAAGCGGGTATTGTATAACAATAATATGTTATAAAAAATATTTCTGTTAACTTGTGACATGCGTGTTACAGTATTTCTTATATGTTTAGGTACATACAAATTTAAAATCTATCAGAAAATTTAGTTTAAAAGCAACAGTTCAAGCATTCAAGTTGGATAGATACACAGTAATAATTAGTGGTTTTAAACTCAAATAGGTACAACGATAATAACTATTGAGTTCAAAAAATAATTAAAAAGGCAGTTCAAGGGTTTAGGTATCACATTTTTTTAACTAACATTTTCTTCTTTGTTTGTTTGTCAGTTTTAAAACGAATTTATCAAAAAGAACGAAAACTATAATAATTTTAAAATATGATGATTTATGCTACAGAAAACTAATAAATTTGTGATTTCAAAACTAGACTTTCACAGCTTTGAAAAGGTGAACCTAACGATCATCGAGAATTCGATAGATAACGATAGTTTACAACAAGTTGTGAGTATTATAATATGGCACCGATGAACGTTACAGGTATTCACGTTATAAGAATATTCTGGGTTTTTAACTTATGTAAAATTCTCGTACAGAAAATAAAACAATATTATCATAGTGTTCAAGTGCATTCTTCGAGTAGTTGACAAAAAATATTATTCTATATAATGTAAAGCTTCCAATTAAAATGTTATAAATGATGATTTGCGATAGGCGATTTAACTTTTCCGCTAACGTATAATTGCATAAAAAAAAAAACTTAACCAATCGTCACGGTTTCGCAATACGGCAAACATCGTTTGTTTGTTTGTATTCCGATACAATTTATTTGTCCCAGTTGTTCTGCAGATAATATGTCGTTGCAATTGCAATAGAAACCACTTGACACAATTCAGTGCATTCACTTATCGTACAATTATCATATCTGCATTTATGAGAGACTTATGCAAATCGTCATGTCAAAGGTGATATATTGTGTACATCATCGGTTTTAAGTGTTATACTGAAGGCTTAACACTAGCACTCATAAAATTCTGACCATAAGACAACAGATCAAGGTCTGTCATTGATAAAAACGTGTTCAAGTCGTCAGAGTTATTACTCAATACAGCGATTGTTTGTTTTTTAAAAAAAAACATTTATACAACATATTATACTTTTTATACGCCGTTGTAATAATATAATATATATTAATAGATGTGTAATTGTAGTTAATGTTTGAGCTATTAGCGATAATCACTAATATTTTAATAATTGATGGTACCAATATGACAAATATGTATATTTATTGAGAAATTAAACATTTTTAATTTACAACTTCTAAATTTCTAACAATTTCTAACGATTTTATCATAATATAGTTTATCGAAATATGAGTTAAAACCATTAAAACTAAAATAAAAATACATCTTTAGTAAAAAGTACATAATTTTAAATACAATATAATATTGTATAAAGTAAATACTTTAATTAATAGGTATTAATAATTATTAAATACAGAATTATAATGTAGCCTATCTATTACGTGCCAACTAAATTTCTGTTATTTAGTCTTATACCTATTATAGACTTAAGTTAATTAATTTTTACAAAGTAAAAAAAAAATGTACGATACCATAGATATTGATAACTGAGAAGTGGTAATCAATCCTGTCGAAATGGAAAAAATAATTATATTTTATTTATTTATTTTTCTTGGTTTAATGACTATTGTTACAATATTATGCGATGTTATTTTATAACAATCATACATTTAGACTAGTATTGCATAAATCCATATTATATTATTTAGTAGCATACTATCATGTTCACATGCACAAAGATGCATTTGAAAAATACGACGGATTATCTATTATATTAATATTTGTTTTGTATAATCTACTATATTATTATTAGTAATGAATTCATCAATTATTTTATCGCATTAACACATTTTAATACAGGTTTTAAATATTTTATCTTGACTATTCAATATTAAAATTTGAGTCATTACCATATTAATAAAAATATAGTAATAAATAATAATATTTTTTAAACGTAATTCATAAGAAATCTGTTGAAACTGGTTGAATCAATTCAGTAAAATAAACAGAATTTTTTTTCAAACATAGGTAGTTTGTTTTTAATCAATAAGTTATATCTAATCATTAATTAAAAATTAGTTTGCATGAGTACGCCTTAATAAAGACCATCTATCAATTAAATTAGAGTCCAACTCTTGAGTAGCTCCGTGCAAATTATATACAAAAAAATAAATTATAAAAGCATTGGAAATCTTTGAATTTTGGCTATATAATTTAACAAAACAAACATTTTGATAAAGAAATTTATTTTTTTTACAGTTTTTTTCTTAACTTTCCGAAAATGATATTTAAATTATTGTAACCTACTTTCAACTTTCCAGAACCATTTACATTTACATCTCATCTAATTTTCAATCAGCGAAGCACCTTTTCTACATTTATTATAAATTATATTAAACTTTTAGAGCAGTACTTTTCTACCAGGAAAAAAGTTTATTGTTTTGTTTATCGAACAAACAAACTTATACCCCGTATTTGCTCTGCTTAAAATTCATAATTATTTTCAAATAGATTATTAAAAGATCAGGTTAAGATTTTCGATTAATTGCATATTAATTATTGTTATTTATGATAACAATGAAAATATAATATTAAGTTTTTAGAATCTCATGATCGTTCTATTTTTTCTAATTCCAATGCATTTATAAAGTTTCTTGCCAACATAGTATTATCACCTTTTAAGAATGTCGTTTACAGTGATGTTCTGTATTTAATGGATA
This sequence comes from Aphis gossypii, assembly GCF_020184175.1. Taxonomy (NCBI): domain Eukaryota; kingdom Metazoa; phylum Arthropoda; class Insecta; order Hemiptera; family Aphididae; genus Aphis; species Aphis gossypii. The sequence continues at coordinate 53,094,196 of NC_065533.1, forward strand.
CTGTGAAAACTGAAAAGGTTTAACTAAAGTAATACTTTAGGTACACTGAATACGCGAGAATAGTTAAGGTACTTAGATTTTTTGTTTTTAGTTCAATTTTAGGAGTCAATTTAAATCATTTAATTTTTAATATAAATAACTGTCTCATACTATATTTTGGTTTTTGATCTTCTGACAAACTTTTTTTTTTTTTAATCAATTTAATACTAACTTACTCGATATTTTGCTTGCTTGTATAATAAAAAACAAATTATTGTCCCATTATATTTATCATTATTTTTTACCATGAACGCCTCTTCAGAAATTAAATAAGAAAAATACCACTTATCATACCTATACAATGTTGAGTACTGTGACATTTTAATTATGTGTCGGAATAGTATTATGTTAGGGACTTGATTTTTATACGTAACATTACATAATGAATAATGATAAACCATAACAGCTGTTTGTAATCTGCGACATAGTCACAAATATTATAGTTTACGTTAGGGAAAATATTAAAATTCTTCTGAATTGTTTGTTTATGAATAAAACCCTGTATGGATTTCCAAACAAACAACGGCCGGTCGGTCAAATAATAAGATGTTATTGTTTAGCATATAATAAATGTATTATAAATTATAATATTTCTATAGAGTCAATATTTTCACCCACGACAATGATATTTATTTTGCTTACATTTTTATATTTCGTTTTGGTTCAACAATGCACATGTATTATTTGATTGATTTTTTTTTCAACTCTTTATCAAACATTGAGAATTTTATTTTAGTTTGCACAGACGGGCTGAGAATGTTCAGTAGTTTATAGAATATCTTTCGGTGAACAATGTAGGCAGGCATGCACGACAAATAAACTTGAAAAAAATCTTATGAATTATTATTTATAACATTTTAGGTATTTAACTGTAGGTTCAAAATTCTCAAACAATAATATTTTATCGATAAATGTATTTTTTAATGAGTATTTTTAGTCTTTGGTAAATATGTCTATTAATATAGAATATTATATCATTGTCATTGAATACGATTGTATAAAATAATATTTTTGATTCGGTCGATAAACTGTAACTTACTATGCTGTTACGTAAAATATAATATTATTATTATGTTAAAAACGTGATTGGAATTTTTGAGTTTCTATTTATTATACATTTATTATAATATGTAAAATTTATACAGAGTGATTCACCAAGAACAACGACCACCATTTTTAATTCAATAACGAATTTATTTAAAATTATTTTTGGAATGTTTAAATACTTACACTTAGAGAACATATTATTATCAAATTATTTTACTATTAAAGTAGTATCTTGTGATGATAAAAACTTTTATTTTTTTTTAAAAAATTATGATGCACTAAATTCAAAATTCGAACAAGAAGGTAGTTTTTCAGTTATTGAAATATTTAGACCAACCGTAGAATAAACCCTTAAAAACGGTTTACATAAATATATAAAACAGATGTAATATTGAACCTATTATTTCTTAATAAACTAACCATCTTGAATGTTAATAGATCAATATTACATACTAAAATGTACAAGTCACCATAGTACACTATGCTATAGAACTCTAAAACTACTCGTTCAATTTTTGATTTGTTAACATTTTCGGAAAAAATATCCAATGAATAATTCAAAGTACAAAGGGGGAGTTCTCGTTTGTATCTTTACGTATGACACTTGTCTTGTCTTAAGTGCTCAGTACAAACAATCTCAAGAGTTTGAAGACATGCTCTTAAAATACCTGTACTTATTTAAAAATTCCAAATATCAGATTTAGGATAAGTGTAACGTTTAATAATAATAATAAAAAAAAAAAAATTGGGGTGAAATTGCTCGGTGAATCGCCCTATACCATAATGTCGTAAACATATTACATACTCGGTACAATATTGTATCAGTTTAATATAGTATATCGACCACTTCCGATCGCAGTACATAACGCCGTTATCGTACATGTTAGCGCCAACCGATTGAAATCCCGGAACGGCCGACAGGAGAGAAAGAGAGATATTATGATGACCTTTTGCGTTTGGCTTCGAAAGAAAAAAAAGGGGGGAGGAATAATAATAATAAACATTAAAATGTATATTATTATGTTTTGTAACGCGCCGACTCGACGGCGCTTTTATTGCAGCGAAGACGACGCGATGCAGTTGCACCCGCGGTCACGGCTTGTAGTTTAATGTCATTACTTTTATCATCATCTCGTCCCCAAAGTACCCATGTACAGGAATCCCAAGTCCGCGATAGCATTCAACGATTTTCAACGGGCGCGGTTCACGCGGTTTATCGCGTCCAGGTGCAAGCGGAAAATAATAATATCATGTTAAATTATATATTATTGTCCGGGTACCTACCGGAGACCAGTCGGGTCCGGAGACATTGTCGACCGACCGTGCATAATGTTATTATTATATTATTTTAATATGCTCACGGCCAATGGGCGCGATCCTTACATTCAAAAACTGTTCGAAATCGACGGCGGCGGCGGCGGCGGCCGAGGCCCGAACGCTTAGGTAACATAATATCGTTATATTTCGCCCGCGGCCTGCGGCTAGAACGATTCGGTTGAATAATAATTGCACACAATAATATTATCATATACCATAGGCACTCGATGTTATACGTGCTAATGTTATAATATACTCTGAGGATATATTATATTATATTATAAGGGTGTCTTTATTATACATAGGTACGCCCGGACAATCGACAATGTCGTTTCGATAGAATATTGTACGCGCGGAAAACATTTCCGGGCTCAGACTACTATCGTTCCTTCTGAAAACGAAATCGGGGAGAAAAACAACCATATCCTCTTTCATTTGCCGTCTCGAAACACGCTCGAGAATCGCGAAATAGCTTCATCGTTACATGTCTACAAAAGTGAAATTAATATCCAGATTTAAATACATTGTGCAACTATAATATATACTAATAACTAATTACCAGTATAGATGACCGCAAAGTGCACGGTTTGCGACTTCCCGACTGATAAGATAATAATGACGATCTAATGGAAAATCGTGATTAAATCTATACAGGTCATTGATTGTCTTAAACCAATATTGCACGATCGAGAATATTGAGAATGAAATTTCCAAACATTTATATTATACTATATGTTTACTGCTCGGATAATCACTTAACGTCGTGCGCGTAGTTGAACCTAATGTAAAAATAAAAAATAAAATGTTAAAATAATAAAATCATGTATAAGACGTATTATAAAAATGTCTGATAGAGTAGATACTCGAGTTCAATATTTAGTGTTTTAGGGTTTGAAAAACGATACTAAATGTCCATGATTTAATTTGGAGTATGAAAGTCTTTGATTGAAACGTTGTAACAAAATTCTATATGATAATTGTGTAGTTTATCAACTTTATTTCATACGCAACCACCTTCAAAGTAATTCGATTTATCAAAATTTTTTTGAATGAAAGGACAAGAACAGAGATAATTCAATAATCACCAAATGTAATAGGTACATAAATTAAATAAAACGAATGTTGTTCCGATATTCGTTAGTTTACTAAATTTATTGACGACCCTACATCAATTAATTTTTGATTTTTTTTTACAGTAATATTCATTTTAATTGTATATTATGCTAATATAATCATTTAAATAGATACTGCCTATGTTATAGATCAAATTAAATTAATATTAAAAAAGAAAACCCCTAACCCAATTCCTGATTGTCGTGTCATAAGATCTTACTTTCCATTGAATTGTATTCTAAAGACAATATTGTAATATCATACAAATTATTCGATAACGAATTCTGTTTTCACTTTATCCCAACAACTATTATTTATTTTTAAAAAACCATCCGTTAATCATACCCTAATAATCGTCACTAATTTATCAGTCGATTTCTGCAATAGCTTTATAATACTCATCAATAGAGTCGAAATTTCGAAATGTCGACAAATATCTTTTTAACGTTTATTATTCTCGAAAAAAGTAGACATTTAAAAACGGTTGTAGAATCGTATCCGATTTTTTTTTTTTAGAATAAACGAAAAAAAAACGATTTTTCACGCATTAGGTATCATTTGTTTACATAATATTTAGGAGCAATAAGTCGTACTTAAATACAAAATACACTCTATAATATAATCTAGGGTATTTTTAAAAAAAATAAATAGATAGGTATTTTTTTTTTTTTTTTGTATAAATAATCGAGTGTCGGCCTTTGGGCTATGGAAGTGAATTTTCTTATTAAACACAATAACCCCCCTTCTTGTCGGCAGAGCGTTCTCGCTTCTTTTCTTCTCTCTTTCACTCTCTCGACATCACACTCGACGCTCGCCATACACTTTCCTCTCAATCTGTTACTGCCGTTTCTGCCACAATTTCTTTCTTTCTTAATATCGGGTAGCTTGTATAATTACCATAGCATGTACTCATAATATTGTCGAGATTAATATTGTAAATTACAAAATTTCAAAAAAAAAAAAACAAAAAAAAACAATAACCGATACGATTTACCGATAAAATATGATCGTTTAGTGATAACGGCTGATTCTTTAATCTGCCGAAAACTTTTGATTTCATATAATATATTATATTATTATTTATTTATATTACTAGGTACCGCGGAGCTTAGCCCGATCGTATACGTAGGTATATATAATGATAATATTATAACAAGTACCACGTCTTTGTGTGTAGGTCAGTATATACGAATCTGACTGTCGCCGTCCGCTTTCATTGACGACAATGTCGACGGATGGCTAACAATATAAGCAATATATTATTATAAGCATTGCGGGCGCACTATAGCTATCTAGTGCCAGCGGTATCGGCCGCATTATAAATAATTACTCGCTGGTATATTATTATATTGTTTTCGTCGTCGTCGTCGTCGTCGTCTGGTCATTATATACGCACCATGTGCTAACCCGACAACAACACGATCTCGTATATACAATACTTTTAACTGGTCGTTTAAATCGGTAGGTAGGTAGGTATAGGTACCTATATTTACTGTTTATTCGACCTGTCCGATTACAACTGTACAACATATGCGCCTGTTTACGAGGGAGGTGGGGACGGACAGCTCGCTGTCTCGGATTCCAGAAATTACCAATGGTAGGTACCTCATATCCGGCAAAGGCGATTGCCGCAGAGAGTGGCAGAAACGGACTACGCACTCCGAGTCGCTGAGATCGGAAAAAAAAAACTGCAAAATTACTTTTCTGTATGACGGGCTCGAACGTACTGCGTCATTTGGGTCAATCACTGCACAGACGCACAGTAACGGACCGTAGATGTGTGTTGAATTCATGATTGAATTCAATCATAAATCACTTGTGTATATTATAAGGAATAAGCACACGATTCATTAGCGTCGTATATAAACGGCGGCGTGTGCCGTCGTGACGGGTTTGTTTCTACTTTTTAAGTACATAATATTCTATAATATTATATATTTATATTACTATGAGTATTTTGACAAAACGATATACTACTAATTATATACATACCATGCTATACCATATTATATTATAATATAGCCCTAAGGGAATCGGTTATTATAAGTATAAGAAGTGAATATCGACGTACCGTAGAATGGTGTAAACAATTTTTGAGTATAAATCGCTTGAAGTTTGGTCTAAATGTTTCGAAAATTTCATTAGAATAATAAAATATGTAATGGAAAAAAAGTATCAAATCTACGGCTATTGGTTATTTTTTGTCTAAATTTGCACTTTAAATGCGTAAAAAAATTGAGAATAATTATTTTTATAGTTTTAAATTATAAGATATTACTTAGGTACATCATAAAATTGTATATTATATTTTCAAGATTTTTACCTTAGAAAACAAACATTTTATCAAAATAAAATTTAAAAAAATATAACAACAATTTTAAAACTTTTTCATTCTCTCTCTCTTGATGTATATAATATTATAGTTATTGATTATTTTTAGAGAGCATTGGGGATTTTGACTATATTTCAACTATAAATTATAATTTTCTACCACCAATCATCTGTAAGTTTAAAATTATTGGACCATTTCTTTTATTTCTATTTAATATTCATAATAATAGACTATCTATAATATAAATTAATTTTAAAATTCTTTTATAATAACAACAATTACAATAATTTTCACAATTTGATTTGTCTAAAACGTGCTCTTATTAAGAACGATTTTGTGTTCATAAACAAAATTCTCAGATGGGATGATAATTAATCGTTACTTCTAATTAAGACAATTAAGTATAACAACATTAGTTTCTTATAAACCCACCCTTTTCTCATTAATTTTTGAATTGAAGGTAAGTACTTTATTTAACGTAGAACTATATTTATATATAAACATTTTTAATACGTTGAAGTACGTAATTATTTATTATTGTTCCAAAATTAAAGCGAATTTATTTATCTGAAAATAGAAATACTTTTGTTATTAAGATTTTACGATTTAGATCAAATTAATTTAACCACACATCATAATTATTTTAATTGGAAATTGTCTATTGGGAAATAATTAATTTACGATATATCTAAGTAGCTATATTAAGAAGTATATTATTATAAGTTTTAATTATAGAGTATAGATACTTGAATTTATTACAAGAATGTAAATTTTAAACGTCTTATATAATTATATTCATAAAAAATTTTAGTTGGCCTAAAAATTCCGTAATCATAATACTTAGAGCATATTATAATCTTATAATAAATAAATATTGTTTATTTTTCATGAGTAATGAAAGTAGTCTAACCACAAATTATGTTACATTCATATCATGACACTATACTATTAGTGACTAAAACTAATAAAAAAAAAATTGTAGGCACCTATACAGAACATAATATGTGGTATGTAACACAAAATGTGACTTATTATTTTTTTTATTCTATTTATTTATTTGATAATAAGTTGCAGTCTATGACCAAAAGCTTAAGTAGTCCAATCAAATTTAATAAAAGAAAGTAAATATTTACATTTTACATTTGCATTTTAATGAGAAAGATGTATTCATAACAATGTTAAAAATTTTAGATTTTAATTCTAAGAAAATGAATTTTTAATAGTTCAATAATATACAAATTTGTACCAATATTTCAGTGAAAGAAAATAAATTGTAATTCAATATTTTGAAACACATAATTTACCCGTTAAGATTATATTAATTTGGAATTACATGAGTCGATGAAAAATAAAATGAAATGTTAGGTAGGTACTAATATGATATACTTCTTGATTTAACTAAAATTGCTAAAAACTACAATATTGTGTAACGCAATATTATAGAGTACAAAATAATGCAATTTACCTTGAAAAATATTAAAGTAATAAAATCATAATTAAGTACGGCATTTTGCATTTGACTTAGATTACGCATTCAATAACAAGTAATGTTTGATTTCCATTACAATTTCTGTATAATATTAATATTGTATAGTGGTCGATTATACATTATTTTGTATCGATTCATTTTTACGTCCTTGACCCAATCGCGGTCATTATATATTACATATTTAATTTAATACTCTAAATACGGTTTTTCAGTTCATTTTTCTTCTGTGAATAATCTACTACGCGCGCCGTGCGGATTCAGCACACCTGCATTATGTTCGTATAATATTACTTTGTAATTAATTCTACGGCCATGGCTGACTTAATATACGGTTTAGGTGACTAATTATAACTGTATTCATAGTAATATTGTAATAGGCACCTATAATATAATTATGGTGATGATAGACACGAAAAATAGTTTTGCATTAAAACGTGCTTCAAAAATCTAAAGCTAAGATCAAACATGACTATATGAATAAAACTAAATCTACGTAATTGATTATAATCTTATAATTTAAAAAATATGTAATTACAGTACATCTGCAGTGTAATAAAAACAATCCAGATTTCATTGATTCTCATTTTTATGAAAAACGACACTATTTAAATTCTAAAAATAAAATACAACACATTTGATTGGAGGTAACTAATAAACTATCTACCTATATATATATATGTGTGTGTGTGTGTGTGTGTGTGTATTGATAATACTTTTATTTATGGATACATTGTAAAACGTATTATATAAGAACACTGTCAAAGATAATATCTAAACACGTTTTCTTCAACACGTTTTTTTTTTGTTTTACAATTTAAACATAAATAATGTGATTAAGTATACTAACTACTGGAACTTATTTTAAATTCTGACGCATTATTTTTGTAAGCATTAATAAAAATAAGTTTTGTGCAAAGTGATTCGGGTGACTTATGAATTCCGGGTGGGATATAAAAATGTATAATATACTAATTTATAATATTATAATATTCTAATACACACATACACGTGTGTGTGCGCGAGTGTTTATTTTCAAACAGCTTTATCGGCAAAACTCGTTTGACAAACATTAGGGTCAGTGCACCCTAATATATATGAAATTTATATAAGGCCGAGAACCGCCACCGACCTTCGTCAAAAACACTTACAATCATAATAACACACCCGTCGATGATGGTATATTCCTTGTCGTACCAGATTTTTTTTTCGTTTTTAGATTTAAACTAACAATTTCACAAGATCTCGTGTAAATATTTCGACATCCAAAGATCACCCAGAACTCATGGCCTACTCGTGTAAACTATATTATATTATTTTTTTAAGCGTTTTCGAACGGTTATATTTAAATTTTTATCGGAAATCATGTCAAATTTGTAATGGTATAGTTACACTGCTAAAATAATAGTAGGTACCTATAATATATTATAATATATATTATTTTATGCGTTCGGCGTCGGTAAGGTTTTAGTCAGTCTAGTAGACATTTAGAAGCCGGTTATGAGAAGAAGAAGAATTAGAGAAAAAAAAATAGTTGTTGTTTCGATATTGTCCATAATAATGTTATTTTTTTTTTATCGCTTAACTATAATATATTATAATATTATTATACGTATAGGTATACGTTCATAGTTTATACGATGGTGACTTTTAAGAGTGCATTTTCGAGCATTCGATATTATACGTACTCGCATTAATAAACGTATTTAAATGGTGTTTTATTTTTTTTTTTAGCTTGTCCGACGGTGGTGGCACAGTGGGTGTGAGAAATAACGCAATATACATGTATAATATAATATAGGTTAGGTACAAACACACACACACGAGATCATATTATTATACATTTATAATGTTATATTGTATACTATTTTACGGCCAAATTTGTCGTGCGCCCATTTACATTTTTTAAAAACAAGCCTTAATTGGCGCTTCATGAATATTCCGCACATTCCGTGAATAAACACACTATTTGCCATCCTCCGCTGTCCCGTCATTTTGACAGTTAACACTGTATTGGCAGGGGCAGACGATTCGTAATATTAATAATAATATTATCATCGTATACGGAGTATACGCATATAACACCTTATTAATGCGTATTAATACCTTACAGAGTGATTTTTTTCCATCACAAGCCAATAATGTTGTTCGCCTGTGAATATTATTGTAATGAGATTTAAATTTAAATTTCGTTCGCTGCAATAATTTCAGAATTATTTTAGGTTCTTTTTTTTTAAATGATATTATGAGTTATCCAATAAATATTTGTTTTACCAATTGTAAGGATTCAAGTTTTTACTTATTTTTTTTTTTTTCAATTATGGCTCCACTTATTTCTCATTGAACATAATATTTTGGAAGCAACATTTTAAATACATCGAATACTGAACAATATTATATAGTAAATTGTCTGTGCATATAACAGTTAAGTACTTGAAATACAAATAAGCAAAATAATTAAAGTGTTACGCTTCTTGTAAATTAATCGATTAAAAAAAAACAAACAATAAATCGAAAAATTAAAATCTGGAAAATCGGTGTAAATAAAATCTAGGCGTCTGAAACGATTCAATAATTTAATACTGAACAACTTAAACGAAATTAAGACGAAACCTGTGGCATAAAATATGATCGTTTGGGGTCGTGTTGAAAAAAAAAATTCGACCGATATTTATTTACAGCGAATAGACCTAACTCGCAGTGGTAGGTAAGTACAGTGCAATTTTTATCATTAAGCTCGGTAGTGCGTTCACTCGTTGCAATTTAAAATAATCGGTACCCAGTATCTACACGAGAACAACTAGCAAACTGCTATTATAATTAACAATACGCGAGTGGTGGAGTACTGTTGTTATTATTATTATGTTATTATTATCGGGATACAATTTTATCAAATTTAAAAATGCGTATTGCGTGACTTTTATTAGTTGAATGAATTATTTTATATTATTGTATATTATAACTTGAAATGATTCGTCTGAAGCAACTTAGATCATCAATCAACCGTCCTTTTTGAAAACAGTTAAGAAATAAGCAGACACATAATAATAATAATTATGTACTTACCTATATATTATACATCAATACGTGCATAATGTTGTATAATGATAATATCATACATAACTTACGTATAGCCATATAGGTAGTAGCCAATGTTGTAATTATTTACATCAATAAAATACTATAATAATACAGTATATTTTTCAATTTTTAAATAGATTACCTTATTTTATATATTTTTTTTCATTTTTTCAAAATAAATTTTAGTTAATTTAATAATGGTCATTATCTTTAAACGTAAAATCTATATTTTGTAGAATTATTATTTTATCAAATCATATTTACCTTATTTTGTATTAAACTTTATCTGGGTATTTTTTCTTAAAGAATTATAAAAATGTACTTCTACAAAAATGAAACAATAGAAATTATACTTTTTAGTATACTCTTACTCTTGAGTTAAATTATGAGGCTATAATGCAATAATTGTCTATAATAATGTATTACACTGCTTTATATAGTAATTTAAAAAATACTTAAAATATAGGAAATTAATAATGCCATAAAAAGGTTCTAAAGAGCATTATACAACTATATTATTAATTAAGTATAATAAAAATGCATCTCTACATAAATACTATAGTATTTCGAATAATATTTTATACTACCATAAAGTCTATAATAACGACACACATAATAGTAAAAAATTCAATTTTTAAATCATATTTTTTGAATCTCAGTGATGCAGCGATACCATCTAATCTCGTTGCTTTGCGAAGAGTAACTTCTTTTTATACCTATAACGAATATCGTGGTACTTATATCTTATTGAATATTATAATGGTAGGTATAGAAATTGTATAAAAACGTTCATAATACTTACTATAATATAAAATTATACCTATGAATTAGGTACGTTTGTTCATAAAATTAACATATTTCTTAGGCAATGTTTATATAAAAATTCCTAATCAACTACAGTAGATTAGTATTAGTAGATAATATTTTAATAACTTATTAGTTATATGTGATATGTATTATAGTGATATGTTTTAATCAATAACATATTATTTCTTAAATTATCATCATTGGTGGTAACATATATAATATATATATATCTTATATAGTTATATATATTTGTAGGTACACTATACCTGGTATACCTACCTACATAATTGAATTTAAAAATTGCATAGATTGCATTTTAGCTTGGTTGCTGATTTAATATAATATTTAGTTACATACATATATTTTAACATAATTAACATTAAAAAAAAAAATCACAATTAAAGTAATAACAATACCGAATGAACTCGTGTAGGTAGTCAACTCAATAAAAATACATAATAATAATTTCATTACAATATAATGGCTATTGATCTTTGAGTCAATTTAGTTATAATACGCTTGAATTCGATAAAATTGTACTTACATATTAATAAAGGTACAAATTACATATTATTATGATGTATATATATTTTTTTTAATTTTTGTGTAAGTTTTATTTTCAGTATTTTGTTTTCAATTTAAATCTAGAATATAATAAAAAAAATCATTCACAACTTTGAACAATTCTATCAGTACGTACAATCCACATTCGTGTATTCAGTTGTGCATAATATACGTACGAGTAGGTCTAATGGTCATTATCAGACATAATTATTGTGTAACATTAAATTTTATTTCAGTTATTTTATTATTATTATTATTTTTATTTTATCTAATAATCACAAAAATATATTAAACGAATAAATACCTACTATATATTATAATACACAATATTGCGCACAATACAGACAGGATATCATACGGATAATTGGCGTTGCGCACTCGTCTCGCTTCGATCAACTAGCTCCGTTCACCGAGTGCAGTTTTTGCACATTATTATTATTCTTTAATACATTTAAATCCATTAAAGAGACAATAATCGGTGCTTTGAGAACGCGTTGGAGACTAACTGGCGTGTGACGTTTTCATTGATTCATGTAGTATATAATATACCTATACTAAAATAAAATAATAAATAATACCATTTCAAAATAAATATAAACCACGACCGATCCTGTATAAGTATTCAAAATTTGCGTTTGATTTTTTGATATACGACTCTGCGCGCAGTATGCATGTGCGTGGGACTTAATAACTTTAAGCACAGTACGCACCATCGTCTTAACAGGCCGCAATAATAATTTTAATAGTACCTACACAGAAAAGCGGGTAAAAAGTGCCATCGTAATATGGCACGTCTAGCTGTGCAGAGTTTTAACCGATTGATGTTAAACTATAAACAAACACAAACAATAATTAATTATACATCAATATATTATTATTATGACTTTTTAAAGCAAATGAGAGACGCAAACGAGTGCCAGAACACTATATTATATAATATACCGTCAACCAGGCCAACTTGGGGCAGTTTTGAAATTCTATTATAAATAACTTTAAGTCTAATTATTCTACAGTTATTTTCAATATAACATTTTTTTTTAGTTAAGGTTTAATTTATTAATTTCTGTTGCAGTTGAATCATACAAATTATTCTTTCTATGTGTTTTTTTTATTTTTCTGCTTGCCCCATGTTGTACCGAATATCGACAACATGGGGCATTCATGTTTTTCTTATGAAAAATCTATTTTATAATTTACTCAAACCAACTTGGGGCACTATTTTAAATTTTTAAAAAATACTAGATAATTTTCTGAATTTAAAAAATATATTTTGTACCTGGTGAGTGTATATTAACATATACAAAAAAATAAAAACATTCTTGTTAACCAATCAAAAAATTATTAAAATTTGTAAATAACTTTAAAAAATAAAAATAACAACATTCTTGTAGAGTATTAAATATTAATTAGGTAGGTAACTTCCTTGTTAACCAATTTATAAAGTATTAAAACAAATTATAACATTAAAAATTAAAAATAATAATATTCTTGTTAAGTATAAAATATTAAGTAGGTAGGTAACTTCCTTGTTAACCAATTTATAAAGTATTAAACAAAAAATAACATTAAAAATTAAAAAATAATAACATAATTGTTAAATATTAAATAACAGGTAACTTTCTTCTTTAGGTATCTACTAAATAAGTCTTATAATTTGTAAATATAAATTAGGAATTCATGTTACAAACAGTCTTTTAGTTTACATATTAAAAGTATATGTATTTCTATGTTCTTTGATTACCATCAAACGTTTTAAAATGTTCTCTTCAGATACTTCCATAACATCTTCAACATTTGAAATACATATGTTTCACTTCTCCCTTTATACTGTCTTAAAAAACTACAAATAAACTTTATACCATTTATTCCCTTACTTATATGTTTAATAAGGCATGGGAACGTTTTAAATTTGGCTTTTTTAGAGTTCTTATTATAAATTTTAGCTAAGTTAGTCTTGTTTAAATTAATTTAATGATCCTAGGTATAACTTGGACCAGGGTTGAAGAACAATGCCCCAATTTGGACTAAATGAGTTAAACGTAATTTACAGATATGTATGCAGGATTATAATAATTTAGATTATGGAGTAGTAAATTTTACACGCATCCGAACATATGTTTTATTATTGATTTGTATGTAAAGCGTTTCATTCAATGAGTATTAGTGTAAGTTTTTGGACCTTTTCAAAACGATAGATATTAGACACAAAAAGAATTATAAAAATTAATACTTACGTTTAAAATTTGATGCTGCGACACTTGTAAAATGATTTTAAATATTTCTAAGATAACAACAGAATACTTGTATCACATCAATTAATTGATAAGAGACCGTTATAGAGGTAAAACTAAAAGATAATATTTTTGCCCCAAGTTAAGCACGCGCCCCAAGTTGGCCCGGTTGACGGTAAGCATTCTTTATATCTATATTGAATAAGGCAATAAGGCTTTTCTAATTATTACATTCAAAGTTAAAATTCAATTTTAAAAATAAAATTATTATTTTCTAGGGTTTAATATATATAATGTACCTTTACAGTTTTAAATGGCGTAAAAATGTGTAAAAAGGTGTATGATGCAATGTGATTATTAATACCAACATAAAAGAAAAATCAATCAATGAGAAAGATTTTAGTATGAATTCAAAGGCTATACTTTTTAATTTACCGTACAAATCGAGTCGGGGCAAAAAATATATATAAATGATTAATATTTAGTTCATAATAATTTGCGTTAGGTTCAAATCGAATTTACGCGATTTTCGCACACGAAAAAAAGCGATTGCGTGCATAAAATCGTCCTACATAAATATCAAGAAACTCGACAACACACATTTTTGAAAACTTTTGTCTTTGTAGGTACACCGCGTAGTGCTATATTATAGTAAAAGTGTTTAAAAATATTTTACTAAACTAAGAAATTTACAATAATTAACCTTTTAACAAGCCCAATATAATGTAGAAAAGAAAAATGTTGTGAAGTGAGTATACTATTTATTACATATATACGTTTTTCTATGTATCACGTATACTGCATATATTTGAATAAATAAATAACATTATAGGTACATCACATAATGCATTTTTCAAATCTTAAACGTAACCACATATTATGCACATATTATTTTGAGTAAACAATTATAATTAGCGGAACGCTTTTTAATAAGCCTATTTTTTAAAATGCAACACAATAAAAAGAAAACAATATTAATATAATATAGTGTCGAAACAAATAAAGATCTTTTTAAATGTTACTGCACACCTGGGCTGTTTAAAATATATTATAAAACGGTATGTATTATAGCGCTATACGCGTGTTTAATATGTATAAATTATAAAGTATAATAACGTTCACTTATGTTTTAATGTAATAAATTTAATATTTAATTATATAAGTATATACATGTATAGGTGTAAATTATTATAATATTATGCTTATAAATTTACTATAAAAATTGAAAAAATACCCGCCGCAAACTTAATTGATAAAATGTACGCAAACGATCAATATGTCGATGTACGACCACAAGGAAACATAGTTTCAAACAAAGTGTTATGACACATATTATTACAAGACGGTCTGGCGAACAATACGAGTAGGTAAGTGTGTGTACTAATAAAAGTCTATCATAATTATTATTAAAATGCGGAAACCGCTGTCCTTATACCGGCTCATCATGGAATATAAAATATGCACTTGTTTATGGAAATAAACGCATATTAAGTATGAAATTGAATCGTATGATCGTCTTTGAACAAAACAAAGTGTTTTAAAATTTAAAATTTTAATAATTTAATTCAATTTATTATTATTATTCACGGATACGTATATAATATAATATGTAGGTAGATTTGGATTATTTGTCGCGCTCATCGGGTCGTAGCAATATTATACCTGTACATGTATGTGTCCAGTTGAACGAAACGAAATCCACAACTGCAATACAAGAAGAAACAGAACAGAACGTATATAATATAGCTGCTGATAATATATATCATACCCATCGTACTTGTATTAAAATATATTATTATTATAACAATATATAGGTCGTAGTTAAGCGACGTTATTAAATCGTCCGTTTCAATAGCTCGCTGTAAGAATTAGATATTTAGATGTATTAATTTAGCGTAGAAAAATATTGACAATAATCTCCAGGGTTGTCTGCACGTATTGACCCCTTTTGAGTTTTTAAAGAATTCTCATTATTATTATTATTATTATATTTGACTTGTAAAATCTATCGTTGATTAATTTCGGAATACTGTTTCTGAAAAGTATAATATAACGTTGTTTACTGTTCTGAATAATGTTGAAAGTATATCAAATACTTTATTCTAAATAGTGTTAAAATCAAATGTTTTATTTTAATATCATAACGAGGACGCCACCTCGCCCGTAATGTATTGTTTTCGTCTCGCAATAAAACACACATCATAGCATAATATTTGTGTTCAGCAGAATCCATTTTGTATTGTTGGCTTTTATATCGGAGTTAATTTAACTGTTATCAAACTTAAAGGTAAGAATATTATCTGGGGCAACATGCAAGCGCTTATTGATATTTTTATATTAAAGTGAGTTATGACCATGCAAAATATTACGTCTTTAAAATATCCGTAACTCGCTTTAAAATTGTAATATTAATAAAACCTTATGCGGTACCCTAGATTATATTTTCACCTTTAAGTTTTACATTAAGCAAATTGACTGTAATTTTAAAGTTATCAACATGAAATTGATTCTGCTGAACGAAAGTGCGTTACTATAATAATTTTTTTATGTGCGTTTGTAAGACGAAGGTCGAAAATTATGTGTGCGGATTAGGCATCCTTTAAAAAATATATCATTTTATATAATATATGGATGGTTATATGTTGTAAATCATAAATTATCATAGCTATATTATGCAAAATACAGAATATTTCAACATTAACTATGATTTCAAATATTCCCTTAAACGATTATTATATTTTTTTTCCCCCCGATATTAAAAATTTCAACTTTTTTAAGAAAGTATTTTACGATTTTAATTACTTATTTCGGAACATTCGGTGTAATTATACTATATTTTCGTAAGTATTCGAAGTCAATGACCAATGCATTTTTGCATTTAGCAGAGTGCGTTTGGTACTCGCGTCTTTGGGACATCCATTTGCCAGCTATCCTGTCCCAATAAAAATCGCACACATACGAACGTAATATTATACATTATAAGTATATAATGTCAAAAATAATATCGTTGTCTGCGGATATGCGGTATGGTCGGGAATTCGCTCGGAGAAACTAATAAGTAACCGACAAAAACTGCACTGTAAACAGTCGTGGAGATTTTACGATATACTTACGTGCGATTTTTCTCTTAACACGCCGCAGGGTTTATAATAAGAGCCAGAGGTTATGCAGTCGGTGACATTATAAGCTTCAGAGGTACCATACCCATACGTACATACACACATACATATTATATTATTATATTCAGCTCCTCGGGCCGCTTGCAGCAGTAGGCACCCATATTATCATACACTTTGTTGGCCGACGTTCGGCTCGGTCCATTCAATGTCAACTCCGTCGTAAACGATATAATTAATGTTTATATATTATATTATACGAGTGTGTATGCGGATAATAACATTATATTATATTATGCATATTGTACGTGTGCGTGTTTTTTCTTATTCTGCCCACCAACCCCGTCCACCCCACTATTAACAACCACGTTTTCCCCACCGCACGAATAACTCGTTGTTACACTTTACGACCACCGTCGTCGGCTGTCATAAAAACTGTAAAGAAGACCGCTGCAAGACGACGCTGCTGCTGCTGCTGCTGCTCCTGCAGGTATATATGTATATAAGTACCTACGTACCGAATACAATATTATATTATCGGTAGGTGCCTACGTCTTGAAGGTGCGCCCGAAACATATTTTGCACGTCACTACATTTTACCGCGCGTACGGATAATAATAATACAATTACGCAATATTATTATTATAATCATCGTCGTTGTCGAGGCTGAGCATTGACGAGTCAAAGAGCTAAAGTTAAGTCATAAAATAAGTTTCTTTTTTGTTTTTTTTTTTAAGAAACTCCCGATTACACGAATTTAAATTTGACTGACGCGTTGAATTACAATAATAATAAATTTTATAATCACGTTAAGTTAATTGTTTTACCTAATGAATGTAGAATATAATATATTATATTATTATGTATATTTTTGATAAAAAATGTATGATATAAAAAAAAAACCAATACTAATTGGAAATAGGTAAGTGTTGGTTATAATTTATATCTCATCGTAAATTTTAAATTTTAGACCTCGTCAAAGTATTGTAAGTGCATTATTATTGGATTTCATTAGGGATTGGAATGATGTATAAAATTAATACAATCTTATAGACGCGTTTCATAAAAATAATTATAGTCTCGTCCAATTATAATAATTTCAAATCCCTCAACAATAATTCTCGCGCTCCGAGTTTTTTAGTAGACTACCGAGTAGGTACCAATGTTCCATCATAATACAACTCAGTTAAACGTTTAAAGAAAAGTCGTGGCCCAGATCTCTTAAACAATATTAATCGACCAAAAATTACCCACAATAATATTAATGACTTACCTGTTAGTTAACTATATTTTCTACTATAGTGACTGGCCGGTGCCGCTACGCCGGCAGGATGGTTTTGACGTTCCTTTCCGACTTACGAACTGCGATTACACTTCCGTGTACACCCGCCTACCTACCCGACATATCCATTAAAAATATAAACGAATCAGCGGCGATGACATAATTTCAGATGACTATACGTACGAGATACACTATACGCTAGAACGTGTGACACGTCTTGTACGAATGCCGTTTTGTGAAATAAAGGCACGTCGTTTTAACATATTATAATATAATAATATATCCACTCAAATAAAGTCCTCCGACATTTTCACCTTAATGACGAGTAACAAGCCTTAAAGAGAACGCTCTGAGTACGTTATGCCACCGTCGAGTGCGGTGCACTTATGGCCATTATATTATGTTTGCACTCGAAATTGCATATTATTTTCACGTTTCATAAAATAAATAATAACACGTGTTAGAGTACCTATACTTACCTATTTGAGTACTCAACAATGTTTATATTATATTTTCACGATAAAATTGTTATTCGTTTTTGACGATCATTATACGATGGTAAATCTAATATAATCATATTTTGTATAATATTAATAATATTATATGGACAGTTTTGTACAAAATAACTGACATTACTGTACACAACGTACAACTGAAAAAAAATAAAAATAATTTAACAAAAACTTAATTACTCATAATACTACGGTAATGTACATTGTACAGTGCTCAGATAAACTCTATACAATTATATACCTACTTTATAAATATAATAATATTTCTTTACTTATATTAAAATAATAGAAATATACTAATTTTAATGGTTTTTTTAACTACTTTAACAACTTATAATAATTATTTAATCACAACTACAATGAGACCCGACTAATTAGTAATTACCATTTTCATAGCGACATAGCATGAATCGGATTTCAATAAAAATATTTTTTCTATAACGTGTAATAAGCACTGTTTATTTTTAGCGAAATCAGTAGTTTTGCTTAATTTAGATGTATAGCTTTCTTAATACAATATCAGATATCTAACTAATTTAGGTATTTTAATAATAATTACTATAATAAATTTATTATTGTATTAATGTAAAAAATATGTTAAATGCAAATTTTAGTACAATTTAAGTGAATTTTAAACGCATTTTTCAAATTTTAATAAGTGAATTTTAGTTCTATAGTAATGATAATTCTATAACT
Source organism: Aphis gossypii (assembly GCF_020184175.1). Lineage (NCBI taxonomy): Eukaryota > Metazoa > Arthropoda > Insecta > Hemiptera > Aphididae > Aphis > Aphis gossypii. The sequence continues at coordinate 53,113,819 of NC_065533.1, forward strand.
ATACTGCGTCGTAGAATGTTATCTCTGATAACACAAGTTGCCATATTTTTAGTTTATTTTTTAAAACTATACCTACTGTATGTAGATTGAATATCTACTTATTGAAAACAAATATTTTGCAGTGAGTTGCGTTCATTACATACTAAACTATGCTAAATACGTACCAATACGAGTATAGTAACATTAATAATCTTACCTATCTAACTGTTAACTAAGAAAATATAATATAATAGATGAGTTTTGCTTTAGTCTATTTATGTGTAGTGTGTACTATTATAATCGTGTTGTCTAGTCATTATTATAGGTGATGGGTCTATTATATTATAATAGAGTGGTTCTTAAAAACGAAGATTAAAATGTTAACTAAGCCACCCTTAACTATTGACTAGCTAGAACTATATGATCCAATCCTAAAGCGCTCCCTATATGTCTGAAATTTCTTTTAAAGGAGTATAAACTTTAATACTAGACAGGTAGCTATACCTTAGTCATGTGCTTGTAAAATTAATCAAATATTAAATTCACGGTGCACATAATGGTATTATATTTTACCTAAAACCAATAAAGGATAGAGTTATTGAAAATTCGATGGACGAAAAGACAGAAGCAACAGTGTTATATTTGACTCCAACAACGAAGTTTTATTTATATCAAACAGTCATTGTGGCTTGCACGATACCAGTAAACTACTTACGTCCCAAACAAATTTTTCCGAAAATTCGAGTCGAAATAGAATATTTTTTAAAACGTTATTAGCCAAAAAATGTTTTCCAATAATATATTGAATTATAAGCGCTGACGATTTCAAGTCAGTTTTTCTTTTAATTTTACAGTAACTTTTGCACTTGGATTTTGGATTGGATATTGAAGTGTAAATACGTAAATTTTATAAATATAATCACCTTACGAGTATAATATTAAAAATAAACCGTTGAAGCCCAATTATATAGAAATATATTATATTAGAAATAACAAATAATATCAAATGCAATTTTAGCTTGCTGTATGTAAAAAAATGATGGTAAAGTCGCGTCTGTATACTGATCGGATGCATAGGTACCTACCTACTTACTCAGCTTAATTGGCATAACATAATAGTATTCTCAGTAGGTACATAGTATATATTATGGCACTATTTAATGTAATATAATAATTTATTTATTTTATTGGCCCGAACATGTACGACTTGGCATGAGACAGTTAGACAACTTTATATCACAGGTGAATTAGTAAAAGAAATCGACAAACTACAATAAGACGATATAGTGGACCGAGCGATAGGTCGCGGGCAACTTGCCTAAAGATCGGCTGGTCATCGAACCGGTGTGGATTTCGCGGGGCCACTACACTCGTTTTATAAATCATAACACTTGCTGTGATATATGCTGCGTAGTGTTATTTTTGTCGTGACCAGAATAAAACCCACGACAGAAAATTTCGTTCAAAAAAAGGACCAGTGCATTTTAATAGGTAATAATTATTGTTGTTCTATAAAGGCCCACCGAGTTGGCGACTATGATAATATTATAATAATTTAAGGAGGTTGACGTGGTTGAACTCGACATCGGACCTTTATTTATTTATTTTTTAAATTCAACTCAATGCCATTAATGGTTATTACGATGTGAGTAATGTGCATCGCTCGAGCGAGTGAGCATCTATAATACGTATAATATACTGTAAAATATTTCATGACGACGAAATATTATGAAGTACGTTTACTGTGGAAACCGATTTAAATAATATTATGTAGTATTCGATATTTGTCGGGGAAAACAACGTTAAAGATTTGTCTGATTCCAAACGACGCTGACTTCGAAGTACCCATATGCGGACTTCGAAGTACCCATATCATGACAAATCGCGAAAATTATAACATTATAATCATGCAATACTCTCAATAGACATATACATATTATAAATACATTTGTTTACTGTATATAGCGAAAGGTAGGTACTATGCCGGTTTTGCGCTGTACGTAATCGAAGGGCGGGGTGGAAAGTAATGAAAAAACTGCCGACTGCAAGTTTAACAATTAAATCGTTTTGTCTTCAACGTATGTACTGCAGCTTTGTCTAAAATACAGTTAAAACGAAATGGAGGGAGTTCTGATATAGTTGTAACTGTTGTGTGGATAGTACAAATTATATATGTACATGGCGGTTTAGTCTATATACATAGTTTTAAAATCGCTCGATAGAGTGTATGCTGTATATACAACACTGTGTAGTACTTACAATATATCTGCTTATACATTTTAATTTTCCGTCTAATCACAAAACCATACTATATATGTCTGTACGTACGATATGAATACGATTTCCTTTAAATCTTATGAAATTCAGTCATAATATTTTATACGACGATAGTTATTTAAATTAACGATAAGATCCGCGTAGAGATGAATGTGTGGGTATTACAAAGTTCTTCTAAATTAAACATTATAATAAGAATCAGTAAAGAAAACTCGATTAGGTTTCTACGCAAAAACTGAATGTAAAAATATGTAAAACAAAATTAGAGGTTAAAAAATATACGAGTACAGTTATAACAACCTCGGCTAACATTCGACGTGAAAGACTTTACCGCGGGTATGGTGATTGACCATATATTATATATATTTTATTTATGTTTATATATGTATAGTTGAGCCGCGATTGCGATGTACATCTACATAATTTGCCATCGTTCTAATCGTCTATGAAACAATATTTAAATTTTTTTATAATTAATCTGCGACATATATTTCACACAAAATAGCGACGAGTGTGTATAGTGCATATGGTTTTATCAATCACGTTATATGCCATGTTGGTTTAATATCTACGAATAATATTATGGTGAAACGTACATAACGTATATATAATTGATGTAGTCTATAGGTAAATATTATTCATATCGATAATACGCACACCACCTATCCCGTGAATATTATTTGTTTTGGGTAAATTTCGCATTTGCAGCTCAATAAGGTAATACCTTGATTGTGTGTGTGTGTGTATGTGTAGAAGAGGAAGTTATTCCTGAACGGTTTTAAATTATGATTTTAAAAAAACGTTTTAATAATAATATATTATTATTTTTATTTTTTAACACTTGGTCACGTTAAATTATTCACCTCGACACTACACTCTGTTGTTACTGCACCAAGTTTAACTATATATTATATTATAATACAGTATAGTGAGTTATACATACTAATATGGAAGTAGAATACGATCCAATTAATAATGTTAATATATTATTATACATAACATAGGTACAGCATACGCATACGCATACTTATAATATATATCAATATATCATAATATGTTTTCGTTGTACTTGCGAGTTGTGACTATTATTATACATCACACAATATTATATTTTAAACAGTTTCTACTCGAAAAATCGGTCTTCCCACCTCGGTCAGATCGTGCAATAGTTTTAAAACCATCATTCGAATAATAAATGTATGTGCCTACATAATATTATATTTGGTTATATTTACTCTTGTAGGTAATGTTATTGTTGCGTACACCTATAAGTCCCCAGCAATTTTATTATTTTCAATATTGCGCAATAAATCCACCACAGCGTGGCAACTCTGTACGGACAAAAGAGATCGGTAGTTTTACGACTTCTCAGATGATGTCTATAAAGTTTACTTGACACTTTGATGCGTACACACATATATATATGTAAATGTATATTCAGTCATATATATATATATGGCTATATACGAGTATGACTTGTGTATAATGATTTACATTTAGAGCTATTAAACTACCAAATGGAAAACTAATCAGGATGTACCTTTTCAAGATCCTATAAAAATGTGCAAATTTTTGTCGGGATCGAACAAATAATAACAGCTGTATAGTAATATAGTATAGTAGTGGTTGCGGTATAGTGGTAGTGGTAGTAGTTGTAGTAGTAGTAGTAGTCGGTGAACAGAAAAATAACGACTGTCCGGACGATAAATCACATTGTCGGTGGTAGAATTCGGTTTTTACTACTTTTTTTTTTATGTATCGTGTTCAATATGGTTACACCGTGTAATTATATACATGTTCATACGTGCACACATATTATATATCCCCCTGCTCCCGGAGACCAAAGAAAAACGATTTCTTTTCTTTCTCAAACAAAATGTGTGTGTAGGTATACTGAATGAACGTCGGTACGTATTATAATAATATATAATATAATATAATACTGTGTTTACTAGAAACTAACCGAATGTATATCACCGCCGCATATAATATAATATATAATAATATATATTATATGTGTGTGTGTGTATATATGCAATATGTATATGGCTAGGTAACGTTGGGCCATCAACGACCCTCCTAGTGGAAGCAATAAAATTCGCGAAAACGTGTTCTTCGGCTATTAAACCGAAACCTACACCCTTAAAATGTGATGCCCTTTTTAAGTCGACGTAATAATAAAATTCATGGGCGATTTTGAGTTTGTCGGCGAGCATTATTATTACTATTATTATTATATATGTATTTTTTTAATACCGACTGTAGCGGACGTATATTTTGTAGACGGCTTTAAATGGCACAAAATAATGACAGGTTTCGACAGAATTTCTGTGTATATAATGTTCGTAATAATTATTTTTGTTTATTTTTTATTATTTTATACTTAATGTTGAGCTTACACATATAGTATATTATATTATTATAGTTTGTTATATACAATCCGTAACAGTGACTAATAAATTATTGTGTTACCTGATATTGTATATAATACAAATGTGGTTAAAGCATATAATTGCTTAAAATTAATAATAATTACCACTTATACAACAGAACTTCAAAACATAAAAAATATATTACTATTTATGTCTCGTCCGGTGATCATTTTCCTTTTAAATTGCTCGAATTGAATAGGTACAACGAGATTGTAGTTTGTTTAATATCTTTACCGATGTCTGCGCCTTATAAAAATTTGACAATATTTGAAATTCAAAGGCATTTAAACAAATATTGCGATTATACAATTTGGATAGTTTTGAGCTGCTGTAACTCATAACAGATACCTAAATGTTCCAACTTTTTGAATAAAAAACCAAATATTTATTTTGTCCGTAGGATTAATATCGATATTGTTGAAAATGTCTATAATATATACAAATATTATGATAACAAACACATCTTATTAAAACCAAAACCAATATATTCCTCTCTTTACACAAAAACTAAAATACAGTGTATACATATATATCTATAAAAACATGTAATGTATACCTACGCATGTTTTATTTGACCGAACATTTTTAGTAAAGACTAACGAGGGCAATCAAAACATTAAATAATTTGTTTATTCGTCCACTCCGTGTCTTACACATATATTTCACTAGTAATATACTCATAGGTGGTACCTATATAACTACAACGGTGTGAACATTAAATTTTGATAAATAGCTTACATTATATTTTCTGAGAATGTAATTTTAGAACAGATTTTTATAGTTTTGAAAAACATCATATTATAATGTTTTGTTAACCATGACTACAATACCCGCATGTGCGCAAGGCAAAAAAAACAATTATAAAGAATCTTTTAAGATTTATAGATGTGCACTATTAAAAGATACAAACTCATAAAATATAATATGAATCATCGTCATATAAAATATCATATACCTACTTCACTATATTATATCACTTATATATCACTGTAACTGATAATCATACTGGCTATAAAACTAAATGCCACCTATCTTCAGCCGGAGAGAAATTAATATTTTATATTTAACGTAGCCTTTTAATATAAGAATAAATTGTGACGATAAGATGAACTAAAATATAACAATATCAGCCCTGCACTGTCTGTAGTGTTTATATTATGTTATAATACAGAGACTATTAATAATTATATATTTTTTTTTTATAATATGTAATTTTACGATAATATACTACTATAATAATACATAATGAATCCCCGTGGGATTCAATATTTTTTTAACTATTTCTGTGATTCGTAAATGAATAAATACCATAATATTTATATGCGTCATTCTGCAGCATATTTAACTCGGTTTTGTGACCGAAGATTAAAACTTCGAAGGGAGGGAACAAGTCCCTTTTAAGAATCTATATACAATTATTTTTTAAATGGTATATGTTTTATGAGAAAAATTATTGTTATTTTTTATTTTTTAGTCGTAAAATACTATTATGGGAGCCATTTTCTTACATCTATATATACATAAATATACGGGGTTTTGTTCAATATTATTATTTTCGTAAATATTACTATATACTTTCTATCCCTAAGCATATAACCTTTACAGTAATAAAATGATACTTAAACATGTAAATTTATAGTTTAAGATTTTATCAAAAAATTAAATTTAATAATAAAACGACTAAGATAATTTTTTTTCTTCTTTGAAATTCATGGTTCTATTTCATGTAAATAACCTCATTAAATATATAATATACATTTATGTATATAATTAATTTTATTAATAAAAATAAAAATGTATATAAATGAGAAATATTCAGTAAAAAATTAAAATTTAAAAACCTAAATTGCCTAATAAAAATAATTTATTAGGAATTTCTTTTCAACTCAATATTATTTTTGAAAAAAACCACACCTACCCGGAAGCACATTACAGTGCTACGTTTGTCAGTCTTACAGGCATACCTGGAAATATTATCATCATGATTCACAATGTAAGGAAGATAGCTTCTCAGATTCCTGTGCCAAAAGTCACGGGACTCTCCGGCCAGATGTGCTCTATGTGAAGGTAGCCATCGTGCCAATTATAAAGGTTACCGTGATTATAAAAAGCTTAAATGTTTTATTCGTCCAAATATGCGAGATCATTTCATACCTACTCCTTCCACCAATAATAATCTTCCAAAATTTACTTTTATGCCACCTCTGCTAACCTATCTTATACTCATTATACTCATTTCCTTTAGTTAAAATAATTCTCAATATTCTTCAAATACTGAAACAATTTTAACCTCCTTCATTTCTGAATTCACAAATATTATAAAACCTCTCATTTTCCTTCTTACACTTCATTGTTAAACAAAAATCAACTAAAAATATTTCTATTCACTGCAATTTTGCTATCTCACATTGTTATATATATATTACCTAACTATGTATTTATACTATGTATGTTCCTTATATTCATTGTATATTTCATACCTAAATATCTATTTAAAAAGATATATATATAGGTAAAATGGTACATATGGGTATGGATATTATTTTTGAAAATTTTGTTTTTTTATGATTTCTTATTATATGAATTACAAGTTTTCAAAAAATTTAAACTTTTCAAGATACCTAATGATTATATTAAACTAACAACCAGTGGCAATTTTGGCGTTTTCAGTCATATGCACTATCCAATTCGCCGCTTCCTCTCTCCATCCCTCTTGAAATTATTTATAACACACATTTGACTGTACAATTTGTTATATATAATTATCTTATATATATAAAAAAAAAAAAAATACAGTACTAATGAAAATTAAATTACGTGTAATATCTATTTTTGCAATTTACAAATTAATTATACTTAAAACTTTATATTGTTTCTTCTACTTTTTTCTTCAGCAAATGCATCAATTAAATCATCACAACTCAGACTTAAATTCGACAGTAGATCTGCTCCGATCTTCAATACACTGTACTGTCTATATTATTATATTTTAATACATAGTATGAGAAATCAAACCCGTATTTAATGCGCTATTCGTTCGTACCGTGTTGCGTATGTAGATAATAAGTAGGTATTAGGTAGTTATTTAATTTTGAGCGAACAGACGCGATTGTTTATGGTTTAACTTGTAATTATAAATTATATAATATATAATTTGTATACAATTTATTTTTCTTCTTAAAGAATTAATAAAATTTGACGTATTATAAAATGTATAAACTACTCTATATCATATTTTGTATGTACGTTAAAATGTACACAATTGTTTTAAATTGTATTTGATATATTTCCACCTTTAAAATAAATCGTTTACATTAATATTGTGTTTATCAGCTTTTATTATAGTTTAAAAAGAATAAAAGTTTTTAAAGAAGATAAATATAATAATATAGCTGCTGCTGCATACGTCTCATAATACAACTTAAATGATTTGATTTTTTTAAGAAGTATCATATAATATTTAATATCCAAATATTCTATACAATATCATGCCATCTCAATTTTATAATAATATTAATAAATAAGAAGCTAACATTTGGTTTAAAAATTGTTTTTATTTTTATTCATACGATAATAAATGTATAACAATTAATTTTGATAATAATTAATAAACATTTATAATTATATTATTTAATTTACAATCATTACAGTAGGTACATGCTATATAAATTCCAAAGTTTTAGATTTGCCAAAGTACCTGAATTATTTATTATATATTATAATTTACCTGACAAGTATAGGTACCTAATGAGTTCAAAATATTATTAGAAACAACTGAAGTTATGTCACTTTTGCAGTTCTACTTAATCAAATTTATCACATTTAATATGCAATTTAATTCAGTAGCTGTATGCAATTTTAATATTTGAATTCTTATTCTTTATTAAAAGCGCATTGCTTCAACATTGTTGTTATCGTGGAATCAGCATCTTTCAATACTGCATTTTTATGATTACGTGTTATTAGTATTACATTTTCAAAACTATTTTTATTTAACGGAATAAAAATAAAAACGATATAATACATTACACGTAACAATGATGAAAAAAAAATATAATTAAAGTGGTCAATGTTGCAACTTGTACCGTGCCGTTTGCAACGTGTTTCAATTACTTCTTGGTTACCTATTTAGAGGTCGAATTTAACATATAATATTCCTGAGGTAATGAAAAAAAATTGATAACCGTCATAATTACAAGACACATAGGTGGGTAGTGAATACAGACTTAATTGCGGTCAGAAAACGTTCAAATACATAATTAGCGGCATAGTAAATTATTATTGATGAAAATCTAATCACAAATATTAATGATAAATTTGTTGTCATTACCTATATAATATTTATAATTATAAATTATTATAGAATTATTAGAAAACTAATTCTCACTATCTGCGATGTGTTAAAAACGAACTTATAGGATCTATATTACAAATAAACATGTATTTTTATAATTTCTGGTTTATTATTTAATTATTGGGTATTATGTATCTGACTTTTAATGTTTTTTTTTGAGGAGTAATAAAACCACAAACACTAATCAGATACAATATATTATTTAACATATCACTTAACACATGAGATTTTTATTTTTTAATTTGACGGATAGGGTAAGTAATAAAACGTCTCTAAATAATAAATATTCTTTTATCTGTTTATAGCATCTTAATAGAACCATAAACATATTAGGAAAAAAACCAAATTTACGAGTACTATGTAACTGTATAATATTGGTTATTGAGATCAAAGAGTAACATATTGAAAGAAATTCTAATATCGATAAAAAACAAAAAAATAAAAATTGGTGAAATCACTTTACTGTATATTATAGTTTGCGTCAATCGTCATTATAAGTTACTTAAATGGATGTTGTGTTAAACGTCAGCAATTTTTTCCTTTGATAGTGGAGTTATTCAAAATAAGATTTTTGACATTTTTAAATATACTTAAAGAGTATAATTTTAAGTAATAAATATTTTTTCTCTACTTAAGGATTTGATATAAACTACTGTTTTTCAAATAGGAAACCTAATTTTTTTTAGATACATTTTTGGCAGATATATATTTTTTAAATTATGGTTTATCTAAATTAAAAATCAAATAATTGTTTCCAAGCTATTAAGCTTTAAGTATAAAAGGTAATAATCCGTGTCTATAGTTTGGGCACCAACAATCAATACATTGTTTATATATTTTACAGACTATATTATGTTAAAAAAGGGATTTGGCGCCCAGGCGACCGAATTATTTGAAAATGTTATTAAATATAATTTATCTATCCACATTTATAATTATTAATATTGCTATAACTAATTTATTTTTCTATATTAGGTAGCAATATAATCTTATAGTAACACTTTTAAAAAAAATTTTGCCTATGCATTTTTTTATTTTTGTTAAAATAACAACTTTATGATCTAATATTGAAGTTTTTACATTTTTGACTGGGCATAAAAAAATGTTAAGTTTCTATAAATTGTTTGAAATGCATCTCAATGTTTTAAAAATTTCATAGTTTATAGACATAGTTTATAATCTATACAGTATACATAAAAGTGAAATATTTTAAGTTTTTATGCTATACATTTATTTCTATAATGTAAATATATTATATAATATGCAAAAATAATAACTGTACAATAAAAACCTCTGAATTTAATGAATTAAATTTTTAGTCTTAGAATCACTTTATAAACACATTGCACTGCACTGTACTATAAATTATGTTTTTCAGTAAAGAATAATATCAACGATGAAAAATGTATGTCATCATATCATTATATTAATATTATAATATATAAATCTAGAGCTGCCAGCATAATTAGAGAGCTTCTTGTATATTGTTGAGCTGTGCTGAAAAAATAATCATTATGACCAGATGGATTTGATTATTTTAATATACATCTACAGAATTTGGTATAATATTACACCGCTAATTATTTTATATAATTTTGTTTATTGCTAAAGTAAATGGTGTTGAACTGCACTCGTGGCGTTGTAAACATTTACCATAAAGTTATATTAACCAATTAACAGTTGTTCTTATAAATCAAATTAAAAGTCTAACATTTTGTTTGAATAGAATAATAACAAAGTAGTTGATGTTTCACTATCTTTGTATTCTTGATTTACGTATTTACATGATAATTTTATTGTTTTTTAGAAAAATATTATGTAGGTTTTGAACGGAGAGAGAATTTATTGGTTGGTTTTAAATGTTTTAATGATGTTTGTTTTGTTGTTTGTGTAATTATTGCGTTTGTGATCAGAAAATATGCTCTAATCTTCTTTTTTCAGTTGGTTTTTTGGTAAAAATTTTGATCTTGTAGTACTTCCAATAGGAAATCCAAGTTTTTTTTTTTTTTTTTTGAAATTCAAGTTTTGGCGAAATACACTAGTAACCTTCTATATCTATATATTTAAAATTATTTTTATTTTATGAAATTTATTTATTTATTCGATATAGCTGTTCACAAAATTAACCTGCTAGTAACCAATTTCGATCGCGAATAAAGTCAAAATCGATCGAGAAATCGGGGGGGGGGGGGAAGAAAATACTCCATTGGCAGTAACTACCATAGTCGGTTTTTTTAAGAAATGATTTTTAAAAAAAATATTCAATGATAAATATATTATTCAAGCACAGATTTAGACACTCATACTACATATTATAACGACACCACAATCATATTATATATTATTTAATAGCACAGTTTCAGGAGGACCGCAATGTAGGAGCCAGTGCATAACATATTATATTGCTATATCGAAATAATAATTGTGAAACGAAAATTATGTAAACAAAACGTGCCTGCGGTGCCGGTCGCATTTGCGGGGAAACCATGTTCAAGTGGGGAGACGACCACTTTATAATATCGTATATTAGATATAATATTATATTGTGATATAGTGTATACATAGCAATGTTCAGCTAAATATTTGATCGACAACCACGGTGTAGCCCCCCCCCCCCCCCAAAAAAAAAATCTCTATAAACCGGGATGGGTGGCATACATTTTATTGTGACCGTGAAATTGTGGTGGTGGAAAGGTTAGGGCCGGAACAACGCGGATATAAATCCTTTTTTACGTACTCAAATGTAATATTTCAAACGGTCGAATGAGAGTTATTTTTTAGAACAATTCAGCGGATTCTCGATGAATCTATGAGTGTATAACGTTTTATTATAATACATACATTATAACGGAGTATACTTTTTCCGCACACTGTCGGATCATTGTTGAAAATTTGATACTTTTTCACCAGTAAAATTAATCATAAAATGGACCGTGTCTATATATAGACTTAACGTTAAGCCCAAGCGTTATGGCTATAGCACATGTACTGGGTAAGTGTTGGATAGTAGAACAGGCGGTATAAAGTATACTTAAAATCCAGTATAATTAATGGCTAATAAAATGTTCAATATTTTGGACTCAAATTAATAATATTGTTGATGTGGTTATTAAGTATAATATACGATATACGCAAGAAAAAAATTGTGTATAGTATATAATATAATGTACACTGTACAGTGTACACAATACACACACTATACCTACACAATATTTACATTTTTAGTTTGCCCATAATTTGTGTAGGTGCCTACTGAATTTAATAAACATATGAAGATAAAGTAAAGTGTTAAAATTGTCAGTTTAAGATTTATAATTTTACAATAAAAATTGGAACGATCTTTGGCGTCATTCATCGTGGGTCAATATAATATTATTGCCTTTTATATCACACTTTTATACATAAACTATACTGTACTATAGAATAAGTATACAACATTAAACTGTAATAACTTGTGAGTTTAAATAAATAAAATATTATAAAATCATTGTTTATTACTGTTATTAGTTATTCTGCAAAAATAATGCAATTTCTTTTTTCAAATTAGAATTAAATACCTATTTAAAGTTTATAATTTTAAACAGTCTAATTTTTTTTAAATAATCTTTAGTGTCGCGAGTTCTCAACCTATCAATTTTGAAATAATATTAAATGTTGTACACGATATTTCGAATTCTATTGCATATTTCTTACCATCATTAACCGGTTTCGGCGTATGTTCAAAATAAATACAATGTACAATGGTTAATTTTTTGTGGCACGAGTATGGTAATTTTCTGCATAATAAATAATTTAATTGTTCATATCTATCAATGCCAAAAAACCTGTACATACATGTAATGAATGGATATTGGTGGGTATGTTGAACCCTAAATATTCTTATTTTTATTATTCACGTTAAATAGGCACACGCATATAATAAACATACGTTGTTTTATTTTTAAAATAGTTAACTTATTTACGATTATATTTTTTTTACACAAAACATATACAGACACCTATGCCATGTAGTAACTATAACAAATCTAAAAGTATTTTTTTTTTATTATTATTGAAATGTATTTATGGACGTGTTAAATAATAATATTGTAATACGTATACTGAAAATAGTCCATTAGTTGTTTGAAAAACAAATAGGTACATGACGTGATTTCAAACATTAATCCTATAAACTTTTACATTATTTCTACTACAAATACGATTTTATTAATTATTATCAATAATGCGCCTATATATACTATATGGATTTAGAATTATTGTATTTACAAGTTATGATTAAAAATAAAAATTTAATAGGTTTATTATGTTGATGATTATTCATTTTATGTTTTGACGATGTCCTTATTTTCAATTGATTCTTATTCATTGGCGCATGCTAATGACGGAAATTATCCCAACGGCAAATCCATAACACATAACACATAGTTCAATATTTAGGTGTCATGTAATAATATAAGTTTAATAGGATATAATTTTAATATATAAAACAACGATTCTAAAAAAATGTTTAATTTTTTAAATTATTGACCCTCAGATAAAATAAAAATTAAATAAATTTCAACATTTGTATGGCAAACGGAAGTAAAAATAAAAATATTGATCAAAATTCAATTTTATTACTGTGCTAATTTGAAATTACCTATACTATTATAATACACATACAAACGTCATTTGTATTCAACAAGTTTTTAGATAAGGTATTAAGACATGGAGACAAACAATATTTTTATATCACTAAAATTATTTTAATAAAATAATTGTTTAATTGTTTTTAATTATTACAAGTTTAAAAATGAAATTAATTTTATTATAAAACCTCATCATAAGAAAAATATTTCAAATACTACTTAAAATATTTTTGTTTAATTATATATAATAATTAATAATTATATCTCTACATCTATAACTGTATAGTCATATAAACAAACATACATTAATTAACATAGTATCAAATACCAACTTTAAAATATATAACTCGTTTTATAATTATAAAAAAAAAATATTCATTGTTCAGATATCCAGCACGTGTTTACGTTTGCACTATAACATATTACCAACTTGTCTACCGTTTTTCATTCTTGGGAATTATTTTAATTTTTATGCCTGCTTGGGATGTTTTTTAATTAACCATCAACTGAATGTAACGACGGAAATGGTTATGGAATAATTAAGTTATCGGAAACAAAGCGGTATTTTTTCTGCCGTATAAAAGTTATTTTAAAGTTAAACTGACGGAAACGGAAAAACTGACGTTTTTAATTCGATTATCGTTGTATTTAAATACAATTACCGAAAGCTCCACAACTCTACTGGGACTTTTCGGCTATTAATAAATTAAACTATAATATTATCGCATTGTACGTTGTTTACATATAACCGATTATGGTATGTAATATTTTGTGCTCTATGCTATTCTGTATTTAAAGTTCAACGAGTATTTTTTTCAGTTAAAAAAAAGTGTTTATAAGAGATATAAATATAAGTAAAGCGTCGGCATACTTGTGTATATGGACGCATACTTTATTTTAAAAATGTAATAATATAAAAATAATATGATATATAGGTACATATTATAAAAATTAATTAGAATTTGACAGTGACCTTCCAAACAGATCACGTCGTATTCAATGACTATAAACCAATGCAGTAGAAGGTGAGTTAAAATACATATTTGAGGTGATAACCTATTGCAGATTAATGATTGCCATCTAAAAATTTCGTTATTATCTTTCACATAGGTTTATATATATTATCTATATAATACCTATTCATTTTTAAAATCAACAATCACAACATTGAAGATGCCAGTTCGGAAGCGTTTAATGTGAAATTGTATTTGACCTATTAATATGACCCAAGTATTTCTCATTCAAACATTTTTTTTTTTTTTTTATTTTAAATAAAAGCTTATACTAATATTGTGTACATATACTTTCTAATATCAAACTAGGATAGAGTATGAATTAGATTTTAGTGTTATAATTTTTTTTTTTTTTTTAAATACATCGTGAACTAGTCTATCAAATTTTATTGTATGATAAAATATATTACCTATTATTGTTTCTTTTTCAAATAATTATAACTTCGAGTTGATGTTTTTTTTTTTTTTATTATTATTATTTACATTCAAATACATTTCAGATATTATATTATAATAATTTTTTATAATATTATGAAGTACCTATCATAAATATAATACACACACTATTGAAGCTTATTCTAGTTATCAATTTGTTTTAATACTATGCAGTAACTTGTTAATACATTTTTTTTATTAAAAAAAAAAAAAAAAATGGTTAAAACTTTTTTAACAAAAAACAGTTACATTTTATCGTCATCAAAACATAATAATTTGAAATTACAACATCTTATTTGATTTTATAAATTAATCATCATAAGTCATAGTTTTCTGTACAGTCTTCACATTTTGGTATTAAATAAAAACTTTCGAATAAATAACTCTATGCGCACTTGCTACACGCAACGACCTCGCTTCAATATCGATACAGTAAACGCGTTGACATAAGCCAAGTATTTTATAGCAAACTGATAGGTATTCAAAATAAGCATTTATGATTTCGAAAAAAAAATCGATTATTATTTCTATTAAATATAAGCTGCCATAGTTCCAAGTTCCAACTAATAATTATATTTAATAATAAGCCAAGTTATGTCATTGTATAACATAGGTCACTGCATAGATATATGTAACTGTTGACTACATATTCTCGTTCCTACGCGTCTACATTACTTAAGTGGCAAGCGATAATTAATGATAAATTCAATTATTCTACAAGACTTGTTCAAAATAATTGTCTTTCACCGAAAACATATGTCGACTACCTACGTGTTACATGTTATATTTAACATATAAAAATTATGTTTAAAAGTGTTATAGGTAAGTCGTGTAATAAGTATTACTCATTAATTTATGTAACTACGAACGAATCATCACAATAAAAATAATATTGTTATGTCACTATTACTTCCTAGTTCATTTATCACGGAAATTTAAAATTTTATAACTGCACGACAACACTTGAACTTTAAAAAAATAGAATTTCTATATTTCAATACCTAGTTACGCTTGCTAATAATTAGTTATTATAATAAGTATGCTATTTACAGAGTGTCCAAAAATAGGATTTAATAAATCAAAGTGTATATGATTTGATTTTATAATATTATGCAATAAATTTAACAGTGGTCATGATACGAAAATCATGTGTCTTACTTCGCTTACAGAGGAGTAATATGGCACTGAAGGCATGGTATAATAGTACCTATAAATCACGATAAAATTACTTTATGTTCGTAATTATGTACGATTAATCATCGGAATCGAAATAAAATTTCGAATGGAACTTTAATGCAATTTATAATTTAGGACAAGTTTATGATGTTCTTCTAATTTTAAATTAACCATGATTTGTTTATAGTTTTACTGTTTCAAGAAGTGTTAGATAAAACGGTTAAAATTAAAACCAACATCATATACTAGTAAAACCTAATATTGAATTCATGATCCAAAACTATTATGTATAATTAAAGGATAATTCAATTATAAATCAACTTTACTAAATGTGTAATCAGTAAACGTTATACATTTTTGAACACAATACGGTAGACGATAATAATGATTACTATATTGTACTAAGCTATATAATGTGATACAGTCATATTATTATGAAGGAACCTATTACTAGTACTACTTACTTTGTTTTACATAAAATCAACTTTTAATTTTAAATGGATGAAAATATAATATATAATGCAAATTGAACCGAAAAATATTACTTAAATTAATAATTATTATTAATTAATAGGAAAATGTATAGGCAATCTAATAAGTATATTATACTAGATAACTAATATAATAATTAATAATAGATATACAAACATCAAATTGTAATAATCGAATAAATATAATATATAAATGTGGTTTTAGAATAACAAAACATCCAATTGTTTAATCGTATAATCAATACAAAAGCACTATTTTTACACAACACAATAGTACAAAAGTGATCTATAGCACAAAAAAAATATTATAAGAAATTAATTATTACTCTACCTACTCCATTTACTTTAACGGTAATTTTCAATCTATAATCTCTCTAGTTAATTATCATATTATGGTGGTTTATCAATTCTTCCTCCCGAATAATTTTTCGTCAGTTTTAAAATAACGAAAGTATATATTTAGTGATTTATATAAAAACTCGATTTGATGACGTAAAAATGTAAAATACTCTTTTAATCTACTCTTTAAAATACTCTTTTATTATCTGCTTACCTCGGTTTTAAATTGTATTATGATTTGTTTAACTTGTAAAAAATAGTTATTTTTCATGATTTTAGTCGAAAAAAAAATTGATTAAACAAGATATTTTATTATTATTATTGGTAACTTGGCGTATCGTTTACAAAATAGATTATGTGTTAATATTTAGAAAAATTATAAACAATTTTAGTATATTACTATTTTGTTAAATTTAGTTATAAAACCTGTAGAACGTAGTAGGTATTATATTATTCAATTTAGTATTTTAAAAGTATAATATTATACTGATATTATAAACTCGATCTTATAGTATTATTGTTTTTACAACATTAAATACTATTGACTATTGTATAATACAATATGATAGATAAATATTTTATAACAATAAAAAATATATTGTTTATATTTTAATATAAATTAAAGTTCATTACACATTATAAAATTCGGAAATGAGTTTGAATAAATATACTGTTGTTTAAAACAACAGGAGATAACCGTTTATTTTGCCTTAGTGCTTCAAAAGTATATCTAAAATATTTAGTAAATCACACGATAGACATGCCCTCAGGTCATAACCGAATTCACGAAAACGTAGTGATGATCAATCGACGTTTTTTTTCCCCCGCAACCAACGGTACTAACTATTGTATAGAACTTTCCTTGCATATTTTAGCCACTTCACTACACGCAAACTACAGTACACATACATACACACACGTGGTTGGAGGATGGCAATTAGTTAGAAAACACGATACAATAACAAACACAATGAATAAATTATTAATATAATATATATAAAAAATAGGTATATACCGCAGGTTTACAGTTTAACATTTTTTCAACCGTATTATTAATATTGTTATGGGTACCTATACCTACAACTACTGCTCGATTGCGTGTAGGATTTCTCGGGAATAATAATAAAAAACGACGTTTTCTAAGTATTTTAGGACCGACGACGTTGCAGCAGCAGCGAGTTTGTCTATAGATATTATAATGATACTATAGGTACCTATATAATTATACGCGCAGCGTATCGTTTATATTCTATACGATATAAAAGTGGAGCTGCAGTGGCGGCGAACAGGACCATCGTCCTGAGCAATAAAAGCTTGGGTGACGACGACTACGACTACGACTACGACGACGACGACGACATGAGAGCAGTATATGAGACGAGAGACGATGATAGACGTGAGACGTCTACGGGGGCCGGCGCGGGGTCGGGAGGCGAGTACGGTTTTAATGTCCCGGTCGTAAAAAATAAGGGGGGGGCTAGTCTCCTATATATATATATATAATACGTCCGTACACGCACGCACCGGCGATCGCGTCTCCTGCAACCCGCTGACGTCGCCGCCGCCGCTTCCTGCGCCCGCTGCACTATATACGCCGCATGCACGCACGCAGCTACTGCGCCGCTATAGGCCGCCCTACCGCCCGATGCACATTTTGCACCGTTGCACTCGCCGTCGTACATTTATATGTGCAGTGTATATACATATACACGCGATGCAACTATGACTACGCGGCGGTGGTCGTCGTCAACGGCGGGGAACTTGCGTAATAAAATTTATATTGTCGAAGACGTCCGCGATTTTATCGCGCAGAATTTAAACCGGTCGGCTTGGTAACCTATACGCATACTCAAACTATATAAATGGGCTTGTGTGTGTGTGTGTTTTTGTTTGTTTGAATGCGCGTAAATAATAAAGAGCGAGAGAGAAACCACGGGCGGCCGGTGAGCGTCTTCCGAGGCGGCCTATTCACCACTACACACACATATTATTATTACACTCGGTTTATGTGTGTACGGAAATAAGGGTATATATTCTCGCACTCCCGTCCGAGAGGCTATAAAAACAGGACTTTTCCTGCAAAAGCGGCCCCACTCGCATCCTGCACCGGCACTTCGTGTACCTATATATAGGTATATATTTGTACAAAGCTCGAGTGCCCGACAGCCGTCCTGTATACGTATACATATACTTGTTGGGTGGGGTTGATAGTGCACACGGTTTTTAGGCTCGCCGTGACTGCACTGTATGTGCAACGATGACAGAGGTGCAATGGGTATAAATTGTATCTCTGTTTACCGCGCGTACAAACTATACTGGACGTTAAAATGCGCTTCCTTTTTCGAAATCTATACATACACACTGCGCGGCGCTTGTTCCGTCGAGTTTTTCCCCTACGGTTTCAGCTACACGAATTCGTTAAAACTTTACACATTCTATATTATACGCACTCACGCCACCCTTTTCCCAACAACTTTATCGTCCTATCTCACTCTCTGGCCCTATACTATACCGCTTTGACAAAAAGGTCCGAGCGTGGAAAAGGGGTAATAAATCGCATATATACCTACGACCGTCTGTGTATAGGCTGATGGATTTCCCTTATGGGAGGAGGGTTACTGATTTTTATGTCTACATAATAATATTATATACATACATATATATACATATTGCTGCAGTGTAGACGTTGTCGTAGCACGTCGGGGTATGACCGAGATTGGAATTAACGAGTTGCCCCCGAGTGATATAGACATCGTTGAAATTTTTTCACTCGTTTTAACGAATTCGATGTGTTCCATTGGTCGTTATACACGTAGGAATACTCAACGTGAGCTCATTCCAATATTATAATAATAATATACTAACATATATATTATACATACGGCTACTATATATACGGAACATCGGTGTTATATTATACAATATATGTATGATGTATACTGTATAGTACATAAATATATAATGTGTGTATGTATGTATATATATTATATACACACACAGATTGATATTTGAATAACGTTCCGAAATGGCAGGATTAAAATCATCCACGAGTGCATTACTTCCCTATGAAAAACAAAAATACTGATTAGGTACCTCAAATGGCTTACTATAGTAAAAATGAAAATAAATAAATTACAAACAATTTAGTTTAATTATGTCTAAGTCTAAAATGTATAATTCCATATATATATATATATATTATACAAGGAGTTCTATATGACCGTAATCTATTGCAGCTTAGAAAAATTATTAATTATATTGTAAGAACGTAACCATAATGTAAGGCTTAAAGCATAAACAAAGAGTAAAGTAGATTCGATAGTAACAAAAATGATTCAGTTTATAATAATTTATATTGTATTATTTTTATTTTTTATTCAAATTATTAAAATATTTAAAATAATATTATACTCTATTATAGTATATGTAAGCTAATTACCATTTAAAAAGAATTTTCAAGCGAACCGAGGCGTAGAATATTCTAGAATAAATATACTGTACTTAATACTTTTCAGCACTAATTAGACTTCGAACATGTTAAATGAAAACGTTTTGGTAAGACAATTAGGTAAACTTATCTAATCATTGTAAATATGACGTATATATAATGTGACATTATTACGCGGAATTTACTTTAAAAATAAAATGGTCCTTTTCTTGTATTTTATGTTTAGTGTAGGCGTGTAGCATTAAAATTTAATATTTATTTACCAGTCTTCACGACAATCATTATTTTACGCTCTTCAGCGCATGGTGAAACAATTTTTTTTAATTCGTTTTCTAAACGTCTATACATTCAACGAATTTAGTCTAAATTATCTTAATAGTATTGAAATACATACGTTGTATATCTATATGGTTAATTACCGTATAGGTACATTCATAAGTTATTAACATTATTTTAAATTTAAACGATTTAACTTAATATAGGTATAGGTATCATACGTTTGTGTATTATTTACTAAGAAGTATGTGCTTTGGCCATGGTAAACGTTTAGCGAACTTAAACACTCTATATACGTACTAAAAATATAAAAATATACCATAAACAATCGCATGTTATGCATAAATATTTCTTATTAAATATATATATATATTATATACTATGTATCAGAAGACATAAGAAACAAAAATTACTTACCATTAGTAGATAGGAGCAGAAGTATAACAACCGGACTTGGTCCAATCAAATATTTAATACTATCAATTTTTCAACAGAAACTAAACTATTATACAACTTAATAAACTAAACACAAGTTGTAAATTCAATATATTATACAACATATTCATGGTTATGGACTTGGATGCCGTTATTTAGATCAGTAATATGTATTTACAAATATAATATGAAACATGAAACTTAGTATATTATACATTGGTTTTTTAATTATCAAATTTCTATCTAACTCTGTAAGTAGTATTAACTACCTATTAAAACAAATATATGAAACTGCATAAACATTCATCGTTTTAAAATAATTACATCTATGCAGGAGATCATAGAATTAACTTATTCAGTAACCCACAAAGCGGTTTGTAGTTTGCTAAAATGTAATAACATTGTATTTGTATAATATAATAATTGTAAAGTATAATATCAGATATGAAGTAAACATATGTAGCTGAAAATATCGTTGAAAATTAAAATTCATAAATATAATATAATATAATATTAACTAATAAGCATATTATGATGAGATGTTGTCATACGGACAGTATAATATATTAAATACAATATTATTAGTCTCGGTAATGCATAATGGGACAGACGCTTGGGTATATTGTCGGATTATCGGAATTTATAAATAAAACATTTATTAAATTACTTGCATACGCATTACTGTTGTTACTAAACAAAAAAAATTAATTACTTTCTGTAACTATTATTACTACTTACCTATTAATACTATATTATATAATAAATCAACAATTTTTTTCGTTTTTTTTTTCATTTTTTTCCCCTTTAAAGAACTCTTATTCCTATACCTACATCTTGTCTTGCAATATTTCGCCTTAAATAAAATATATATAATCGGTTTATCGGGATCGTCAGTCGAGTTTAACGGTTTTATTAGCTATTTGGTCATTATCATTTAAAAATAACAGGGAGCCGGATTACTGGACGTGTTGGATTAACACATGGCTGGATTACTGAGACTTTAATGTATATAATATATAATAAATATTGTTATTTTGTATGAACGCTAAAAAAAAAAACAGTCGATTTTAAAATACATAATGTTATTATAGACAAGCAATTAAATTGTAAAAGAAAATTTTCCTCAGCTAAACAAATATATATATATTTTTTTTATCGTTTAATTTTTGTTATAACCGTGACGGGCATAAAAACGATACATCTATATGTATATTATATACGTACCCCCTATATTCACTAATTGCGCAAGAACCTCTATAACAATATGTATAATAATACGCGTAGTGCGAATATACTTCGCATAATAATACCTATGTAATATAAGACTGCAACTTCCACACAGAGAACTGTTGCAAGTGTATAATGTTATGTGTTATTATATGGCCATATAGGTTTAAACAGAAGGTAAATCAAGTGTGTGTGTGTGTGTGTGTGTGTCCTCCAGTCCCCTTACCCATCAATGTTAATTTACAATAATAAAGTACTATATACTGCGCTACCAGACGGCGGCTAGGAGTATAACATAACTAGTTGTGTCATATCGTAAAGATCAAGCTTATACCGACCATCCAAATCCAGTTATTTTTAGTACTGCCCGCCCTCGGTGAAACATTAATAATTCCGTTTGAATATGCGCAAAGTAAAATGTACGTCGCAATTTCGTCCATAATTATCTTGTATGATTAAAAATTGAAAATGTTACACTCCATCCGCTGTTTTTAACAGCGCTCGTAACATTTTTTATTTTTTTTTTTTAATAAAATGCGAAATAGCAACTGTATTATAGGTTTAGGCAATAGATATAACAGTAGGTATAGGTATGTACGACTATAATCGAAAAACCCATTATGTCTATACAGTTGCTTACATTTTTTCAGAGTTTCCCATTTTAATATATTATGATGAATGATTCAATATGAAAATTAGTTTTTCTGTACACTCATACAAATTGAGTTTATATTTTATAAACTAAACGAATTCTGCACTGTGTTGCAGGTATACCTACTTTAATTGACGAAAAAATACGAGCATATGGCTATGAAATGAATGAATTTTTACATTAATATTAATAATACAGAAGGATTCTCGTACATTTCCCATGGTAATAGTGAAATACTCTGCATTAGCTATATGGTCTAAATAACATTAAAAATTATTATTACAGGTATTATTTACAGACTTACAACATTGAGGTATAAGTTACTTTGAATAAAATATAATGAAGTTACTGTATCTTGCTCGTAAATCAAATAAAATTATTATAAATTAGGTACTTTACTTTTCAATAAGAAAAGTAACTTCATTACTTATCTATGATTCACAAAAAAAAAAAAAACATTACAAGAGTAAACTTAAATTTCTTATCAATCGAAAAACAACTTGAGTATAAATAATGGAGTCTTATACCATACCTAGATATAATTCTAATAAGGAAAAAAGAAAAATTGTTACTAGAAACGAATTAAATAAATAAATTACAAAGCAAGTAAATAATAATTTATTTTGTTTTCTAAAACATTTTAAAAAAAATGTATAGGTAACATCCGTTATAAATATTTTTTTACTTTTATATCAGATACTATTATTGTCGTACTTTTTATCTGTTAATTTTCGGTTCTTGAAAAAGAAACAGTAACACATTTTTCCAGAAATTACTTGTCAAAAATACTTTTTATTTCATTCTCGTACCTTGGAAAATTGTTTAACGAAATCACGCGTTACAAAGTAACATTGTTACAGTAACGGACGTCCTGTGTTTGGGCGAATTACCGCTTTTTACCCGCATAATAAAATTATTGTATTTGGGTGAGTTTCTTATAAAACACAATATAATAGACAAATGATACAATTTTTACAAAATTGTAAAAATTAAGATAAAAATATTATTATATAAAATCCTATATTAAACAAAGTCTTTAAAAGTTAAAAACTTACATGACACATATTCATGCATTTAAATAGTATAATAAATACAGAAACACGTAGTTATATTTAAAAAAAGATATCAACGTCAAAATCGTTCTTTTGCAATAATGATCAGGATATGTTATGAGATTATAAAATGTTCACTATTTTAAAGTTGTATGATTTTAAATGTCATTTAAAAGTTACAGTTCTTCCATTTCATTTTGTTAACCCGTTTTTATTTTTTAAACCGTGTTATACACCAGTACACCACTGTTAATGAAGGTTTGGAAACTTCAGTAAAGTTTCTGTATTTTTCCAAATAAACGCGATTGTTGCAGTTATGTTATACTTATAAGTAATAATATCATATTATTATTTTAAAGTGTAACACATAATTTACCAGCCTATATTATGTTTGATTGAATAAAAAGATTTTAATTCGTCAACAATTTATTGATCGATATTCGTCGAAAATCACATAAATACACACGAAGCAAGATATATGCGTTTGTCTTAATATAAAATAATATAGTACCTACCAATATTTATACAAACAAATTGCGCGCGTGTTAAAAATTTAAAAGTTAATTATGATTGAATGAAATGATGTAGTAATTATTGCGTATCTTTTTGACCGCAATATTATATTATATAATCACGCAATACCTAATTATCTTTTTGAGTGCCTATCTACTATAATACATCCATTATGATTTTTAGATTCCAGACCCAGGATTATGAGTGACAAAATCGAACACGTCAAGAGCATACTGAAGGAATTGGTCGGCCGCACCAAAGATTTTCAAAACTTAAATGCATTCCGTCTGTTCGTTTTGCAACACAACACGTACGACGTGGACAAAGCGACCATGTTAATTAAACGAGGTAAGTGGCCGTTCGGTAAAGGGGAGGAGCAAAGGGTAGTTATGTATGTGATCGGCGAGGAAGATGATGGGAGGGGAGTTAACGTCGAGAAGAAAATGTTGTACTGTATTTTTTACTATACAATAAGAAATTAAAAATTAAACAAAAAAAAAAAATAATAAAAAAACACGGTCGGCCGGTCAACAGGCCGGTCGTGTGTACCCATACCGTGTGCGCACACCCATTTCTTCGGTACACCCGTGGTGGTTATGTATATATTTATGGGATGGAATAGGCGTGACCTGCAATGCGCCGTGTGCAGTAATGACACCTGGTGGGGGAGGCGAAATCAACTCCAACACATTAATACTCGTAAAATATCCGACCACCATTGTTTAGACGCACCGAACATGCTCAATAACACAACAATATAACAATAATAATAGTACATAATATATATAATATTATAGCGATGTAATATTGTAAACCTACGTACGCACAACAGGTATATACCTAACGTGTGCGTGGGTATATTAGGTATATACTATAATATGTGTGTATAAAGGAGTAGTTGTAGTTGTCTGCCTAACCGTCTAACTACAAAACGTATAACATAAAGTAAACACGGTTGTACGCGTGCTGCGCGCGATTACCACAATGTGCATATCTCGCATTTTTAAATAATACATAATATTACTATTATTATGTCACGTCGCGGAACACCGTGTTATCCGTGTCGTATACACGACGAAGAGATAATAATATTAGAATATATAATTCGATATAATCAATATGTACCTACCTTTAAAAATATCGATGTACATTAAATGTAATACCTGCGTAAATACACCATATTATAACACATAGGCGTGTAAGGCGTGCTGTATATAGGCTGTTATATTCTACTTAACTATAGCAACAGGTTTTACGTGTATATCGTCGTGACAGAATCACGAACGGCTATGATGTTTTTCCTTTTTTTTTCTCAATGAAAATCACCTCGAGTCACAACATTACAATGATATAAGTACTAGCTCTCCCAACGGTCTGCAGCATTATTTATTGACCATTTCTCATCAGATCTATGGGTTTTGTACGCGTCAATTAAATACTATATATATATATAAAAAAAATTAGTTAATAGGTTTGTTATTTATTTTATTATTTTCTAATTCGGCATTACAAAATCGGTATTTTAGCCCAGGAGAGAACATTTTACCCCTCTCTTTCAACCCCGAGTCCATCAGTCGAGGAAACATTATAGTAATCGTTATTCAATATAAATATGGATCATTAAAATTTGCTGTATACAATATATACATAACTAAAAGTGGCTCGAATAGAGTCACGGCCTATGATTAGATACATACTATATTTTTCAATAGACCCGGAAGAGCTTACAGGTTAGGTTAAAATTGAAGAATTTAAAATCGCATACTTGATATACGGATCTAGATTACTGTAAGAATTCGAAGGGCAATCTTAGCAGTCAGTCAAGTAGACTATACTTCATTACAATTTGAGAACATTAGTTATTAATCTATCAAATCGTGTTAGACTAAAATAGAAGGCAAGAATATTTTGAAATAATAATTGTCATTTACCGCCAAAACCGTAACTATCCACCAAACGAGATAATTCGCGAATTATCGCGATCAGCTCTAAATGAATTTGATCTTCAGCAAAACCGAAACAAAATTAATTTTTCCAACAAAATATTTAGGTATGTACCTTATTATAATATATAATGCGAATATCAAAATGAGTGTTGCGAGTTTCAAATTATCGGATATGATTAGGTGGGAAATTTGACGAAAACTAAAATAATTTAATAATGTGGCTAGTTATAGTTAGATATAGTTAGGCAAGTCGTAACTAGGTAGATGGGTATAATATGTGTATCTGTCTATCATGGTCAGTCGTGTGTAACGCTATAATGTGACATAAATGTGTAATAAATAACATACAATTTAAATACCACATTGCTATAATGAATGCAATCAACGCAAGTGGAATTATTTTCAAAATATATATATACACCGCCGTGCGCTTATAATAATAATTGTGTTGTATACGTAGTATGTGTACATTCTCGTGATACAAAATCGTTGTACATTGTGGTTCCATCAGACGTGTCTACGTTTTATATAAACATTATATACCGTTTACTGCGACCACAGGTATTTACCACAAGGATGTTCGGTGTACGTCGGGTAAATAGATTTTAAACGCATCCATTTGCATGAAATATATATAATATAAACAATATACATTTATATATATATATTTACTTATATGGTGAGTACCTACCACGCCACGGGTGTACGTAAAAATGTATTAAATAAGTACCGACTTGAAATTATTCCATTATTAATATTGTTATATAACCCTGATAATATTATTATTTCGCCTTTATCGGTTTTGTCATTACAACTGCAACCTACGAAATACATTTAAAATGCGCTTATGTTTATAATTAATACATTCGTAATATCTTGCCGAATCGATTAATTATCAACCCAATATTGTTGATTAATACGTGTTGATTAATTGTCAAATTTGTCTGAAATGCCTTTACACGATAATATTATTATACGGTCTAGTCAAAAAAATATTCAAATATGATAAGTTGTAAGTTTTACCTAATAACTGATAAACAATAATTGTTATTAAATAATTATTATAATTTACTTTTATAGAATATAATATTGTTACATATATTACTTCTTGGCCGATGTATCAAACAATCAACTTTTCGTTCGTTACAATTTTATACCTAATAATACTCATCATAGCTATAATAGAGATGATTTTTCGATGATTTCCGTTTTTAAAACCATGGTGATTTTGTTATAATAATTAAACAGATCAAATTATATCAAAAAGAACTATATTTTTAATATTTTTTTGGTTTCCATAAAGTGCATAGCGACTGGCTTTACGTAGTAAAAAGAAAAACACGATAAAATAAACCATTTAGTGTGACTAAAGCGATTAATCGTTTCATTTACTTTAAACGTAGGACAATTATAATTGTATTTGGAACCGTTCGATTCGTATAATATAAACCCTGTAGTCGATCTACCTATCTGTTACAATGTAGGCGACCTATGTTTGTATATTATCCCTGTATCGTGTAGACATATTTCATCTTGTTCAATGTAGCATTGAAACGCACGTGAATAACGTTACAATGTAATTGACTAATTTATTTTTTCTAGGTGTACGTAGTAACCTATTGAATCAAATCAAATTTGTATACAGAATACTAATTTTGAGCGCGACTTGCTCTTTTAAAGATACAATAATTATTTACAATAAATTACCTCAGAGTCGCGCCGTTATCAAAAATTAATATTAAAATATTTTATATTTTATTATGGAATACCTATATATTTTTTATTTTATTTAAACAAAACGATCGTGTGAGACACGGCGTTTTAAGAGTAACTTCGATGACGAAAACGGGAATTAACAAGTATCTATATTATTTAACGTTTAACTTTAATTCCGGTCTCCGTACGGCCAAACGTAAAATTTCTCTAAATTAAAATTGACGTGTATTACGGTCAAGTAGGTTCGTGCCGATCGCGAACTTCGACTTTCGTACCATACACTGTCTCATTTACATACCTATATTTTAAGTACAGTGCGGCATTGTACAATCGTATTTGTTTTTGATTTTGATTCAATGGAAGATTATTAGAAAAGGATCGGTGTGTTGTTAAGGATTTGGGTGTTAATTGCAGAACTTGACAGTGTGTTTCCTTGGACTAGTGCCGCGGTAAACACACCGGACAATGACGCAAATGGGATGGTTTTATGTATGTATATATATACACGTATACTTATATACTTATATATATATGCTACATATATATCATCGTCATTATATTATTACTATTACTCGCTATTGCTCGCCTTTTTTCTCATTGCCATTGACGCATAAAGAGTGTATACACCGGTCAACCCACCAGTAATCCAGCCAGAGGCTGTGCAGAAAGTCCGATTGTCAAATACACGCCAGACACCGTGTGCCAGCTGCGCTGAAAAAGTGCGCCCGCCGCGTGTGGCCGTATATTGTGTGCGTGTACGTTCGAGTGTGTGTATGCGTTTGTCTGTTAATAAAATAATAAAATATATGCGCGTTCCGATTAAGTATGTGCCACTAGCAGCAGCCCATATCAGGATAAGACATATTACTGTTATACTCTACATAGATGATGATATTTAATTTTCTCAGTCCCTTGTAATAATAATATATTAAACAATACTTAATATATTATGTATTCATTCGAGTGTTTAGATCATTTTTTTTTTATATATTATTTCATTATTATTATTTTTAACTTAAAATGTTAACTAGGCATTATTTTCAACTAAATTATACAATACATTTTGCACACACACTTATATAGTATTATATATTATATTTTATAATACAATTGTTATGGTTAAATTAATTTTAAAAGTATCACACCAATATATTACAAAATATGGATCCTTCAATACTATAATTTTGCGAATATATACATAATTTATTCATAACATTTTTTTTTATTATTATTATTATTTTAATTTAAAGTATCCGTACTTTAATCGCTTTTAATCATCCGACGTCAATATATTAAGACCAAAAGAAAATTTTTGAATAAGGTAAGTGTTTGTTTGCAATTAAATAATCAGCATGTTACTATAAGGTATAAATATAGACAAATCCAATAATTAAAACTGTAATATAATTATATAGTAGAATGGTTAAATTATTGGTATTTTAATAAATATATTGTAGTATAGATTTGTATGATAAAAATAATAAAATATAGATTATATATAATTAACCTATAAGTAAATACAAAATAAAAAATAAACATAATATTGTTAGATTCAAAAATGATGCTATTTTAGATAAATTTTAAAAACTTTAGGTAACTTTTGATTATATGAAATTGTTCAAATTTTTATTTCAAGGATAACATTACTTTTAAATTTTCCATAATATTCAACTTTGCAGCAAAATATTCACTTCTATAAATTAATCGATACAACTATTGATTAGAATTTCAACTTTATTTTTGCTCTTAGCCGGTAGATTAATTTATTCTCACAAATAAAACTGATAAAGAAAAATGGCAGACCACTTAGGCAAATATTATTTTATCACTTCAAACTTGAAAGTATATCATCTCACACAATATACAAATGAAGTAATATGATACGGTTTATTTAGTTTTTACAAATCTATGATTCAATTTATTTTAAATTATAAAAAGTACAAATATTTAATAAACATTTAAATTTTTTATAATCACAACATTATCGCACCAAAATGACAGTAAAAGGTAATATACATATAGGTATTCAACCATTTAAAATTTGTCCATAATTTTATAATATTATTGTTATAACTACTAATTACTAATTAGTAATTTATATTTTTAAGTATTATATATTATTTTTTAAGCTAATTAAAAATACATTTTTATTTTGTTTATACTGATGTATTAACATTTTAGTATTTTACATAAGATTCAATAATTTAATTTTATAAATATATGGAAAATAGCGAAATTCTCAAAAAATATCCATTTTAACAATTAATTTATTTTGTTCACAACCTTTTAAAATGTTTTTAACACTTGCCAAAGTTGGTAAAAAGAATAAATATATTGGTAGATATTTTATACTCAAACACTAATTATTTTTGGCATTTAATTTTTAATAAAGAGTACAGAGCACACTATACTGTATGCATTAAAAATATTTTTAAAGAATAGAATAAAAAAAAACTTGTTATAAATCGAAAGATTTCTATCTCCCACATCCAAAATAAAAAAGTTAAAAATCATATTTTATGGCAACTCGTAAGATTTTCCCCTCGTTCTGATGCAGTACAAATACAAAAGCAATTTATAAGCAATGTTTATTTGAAATTTCGATGTATTTATCTCCAATGAGCGACTTTGTGAGTGACGTCGCATTTAAACATTGTTGACACTCAGCCACTGTTTCTAACGCGTAGATGAAAACCACGCAGAACTGTAGGTATGTCTGTAATATAGAGACCACAACAGTAGTTTTACAAATAATAAAAATGTATGAACGTCAGCGCACCACGGGTTAAGACCATTATTATTTATTAATATTTTCGTTCAAGTGATGTCGCATCGTTATATTATTCCATTATACATTTATACTGTTGATCATATATTTTGTAGCTCATTTCATTCTGAAGTATTAATAGTGTTCTATTATCACATATTCGTATCGACTAAAGCATCCATAAAAACGACTCGTAGATAACTTAAGATTTTTTTTTTTAAGGTTTATTAATATAAAGATTGTATTTTATTTCTGGATTAAATGTAACAATTTATTGCTGTTGTTAATGTTCACATTCTTTGTTGTATTTTAACGCACTATTCTATTAACGTTCAATTTTAAGACCTATCTTTAAATGTATTTATTTTTATTTTTTTTAAGCACTTATATTATAATGATCAAGGATATGTTTTTGAAATATTTTTTTTAAATTTATATTATAAGCGGTAGGTATTGTTAAAAAATGTTTTTTCATAAATTCTGTAAACATTTTGTTATAATTGCTTTGACATCAATGGTATGTTAATTTATGCAAAATAGTTTGTACCTACCTAAGTTATTTTAGTTTCGTGTAAAATTAGTTTTTTAAATAACTTTTTTCAATAATTATTTGTGAAAATTGCATGTATATTTTTCTACCAATATGCAATAATAAAATTTGAAACACAAGAAGGCAGGTTAATAAAACCACGTAATAATATCTCGAATATCTTAAAAATTAATTTATATAAAAATTGAAAACTTAGTGGTGACAAAAAGGACAATACTTCAATGATATAGGTAGAGATTTATTTTTTATAAATGTTACATAATATAGGTATTTATGGTTAACTAATGATGTACAGTGTATACCTATTCTCATTTTTATATCATTTTATGTTTACGTACTTGAATGTGACGTTGTTTCGGTACAAGGCTACTAATTTCGTATATTATTTTATTATATGATATTCAATAAAATATTTTGAACATCATCTTCACTCATAAATTATTTTTACGAGCACTTAAAAACTTGAAAACGGCTCCATGAACACAATAGTGAACCGTACACCGCTCATAATCATTTCGCGATGTGTATAGTATTATCATTTCTTTCAAACAGAAATCGCTGTTTGTATAATATTGTATAATATACATTTAATAATACATATTTTTGTATATTATCTATGTTATATACTAATAATAATAATAAAAACAACAACAGCAAAAATCGAAACTTCTATGAACTATTATAATATTTGGTATATTTTAAATGTATTTTTCTTGTACATACACATAAACCAAACGTGTCTTATTGTTGATAAACACCTCACAATTTATAGTGCTCTAACCCCCAGCTACGGAAAACTTATCCATAAGGAATAAAAAACCTTCCCTGGATAACTAATATCATAATAAGGTTCCCCCCACGTTACACATCACAATGAGACATGGTACACGAACGATAATATTATACTATTGTCTATTATGAATACATGTGCACAATTTCTTTGGTCTATACGTATTTTTTATCAACAGATATTTTAGAATATATTTACTTAGTACCTTAATATGTACATATATCAATTCATTTCCTCCAAAAATAGATACTGTTTTCCTTCAAAACTCATTTTCTTAAAAAAAGAGATGCTTTCTATTTTCAACTAAACATATATTTTTGAACTAAAATTATACATGTTTTCCCCAAACATTAATATCATATATTAATAATTTAAATATTAAAATTATTTGTTTTATTATTAATATAACTTATGAGATGATAATACGATTATTCGATTTGTATTCTGTATAATATATTATATATACTACTCTTCTCTAGTATTCATAATACACATAGATATTTAAAAAAATTACGGTAATTTGTTTGTATGTTGCACTGTATTTAAGTGTTCTTATGGTATTAAAT
This sequence comes from Aphis gossypii, assembly GCF_020184175.1. Classification (NCBI taxonomy): domain Eukaryota; kingdom Metazoa; phylum Arthropoda; class Insecta; order Hemiptera; family Aphididae; genus Aphis; species Aphis gossypii. Next base: position 53,146,881 of record NC_065533.1, read on the forward strand.
TATTACAAAAATTAATATTTTATTCTCTTTTAGAATATCTACGCATATTAATAAGATGACGGTTTCTTATTTTTATATAAAAAAGGGTAATGGTGAAAGATAGAGGAAAATGGTTATAATACTGTATTGACATATCATACATATCAATATAGGTAAATAGCTAAAATCAAACATTTATACTACACTGTTATAGTTATATGCATGTTTGCAAAATTTTGAATAGTTATCACTGCAAAACATATATTATATTATGTACTTACCTATTTCAAGATTTCTTCTCTTCTCGTCACGTTTGTGCAGAAGTGATGAACTTTTATAATCCAGCGTCGCATCTATACCTAAACACCATTGTTATAATATTATTATTTACCGAGTTTAAGATAATATATCTACGTAAGACGTGATATTATTTATAAGGCACTGGTCAAAAAAAAAAACATAGCCTTTTAGAGAAATGAAAAAATTTAAAATTTCTCCCATACAAGTAAAAATAAATGGATTTATTTTCCTAGTCTTATTATTGTTGAATACAAGAAAATCAGCAGTATACTATTAAACGTGTTCCGAGGTTGGATATCCCATGTTTTGAAATTAATTACCTTGAAATAGTGTCATTCATACCCGACGTATCTATGTAATATTATTCGTTTCTGAAACCATACGCCGACATCGTACTATTTGGCGTTTGTATTTTATGTAACTTGGAAGTCGTCTTTAAGAGAAATGCACATTGTAAACCAACATATTCTCAGATCATATAGGTACTCTGGATAGAGGCATATCCAATATTTTCGAGATAGTCTGTGCCCGATTATTAAAGCATTTGTGCCTTAAAGTCTGTACTAAGTATGTGTCAGAAATAAAATAGATAGGTGCGTTATGATTATTAAATTCTAACAATTAATCGCGGCAAAAATAATTGCACTCGCCGCTGGTTTTTATAATTTACAGTGCTGCAAACATAACTTAATTTTTTTTTCCGTTTCTGCGAAACACCTGAATACTACCAGCTAAGGTATATTATCATGTCATATTATTATGCATATTAAGTAGTTGACACGCATCTAATGTTATAATATTAAATTAAAACGAGGAAAATATGTACTTCTCGACCGACGAAAGCTGCCGTCGCCGTTTTTTCTGGTGAGTTGTGCACATCTATTCATTTACCCGTTCGTTGTCGTTGTATTATTATATATCATGCATCGTAAAATGTGTAGGTACCTACGTTTTTAACGATAGGTCCAGCCGGCGTAAGATATTTGAACTCGCTGGGCTTGTAAGCTGTACGCATTCGTACATGCATATTATATGCAAATAGGTAGGTAATATGTGTGTGCATAATCGAGCGAATCTTTTTTTACCGTTGCAATGTGTCATCTCGATGTACGTTTCGTTTGTATGTGCGTAAGTCGGCTCTCGAAAGAAAACTTAATTAATAGTACCTGCGCGGTGATGTTTGGTCGACGCCGAAACGAGTAGCAGTGGTATGTAGATACGCGTTGCAGCCGAATATATTTTTTAGCTCGATACGGAAAGTAATTTTAAACGACTTAATCGATTATGTTCGAAAACCAAATTTAATAATGCATTCTTCGTGTATGTCTTTAACGGTGACGAAGTTATACAGACCGCATAATATAATATGATAAAAATGTCGAATATTATTTCATACCGCATAATTTGAGGTGTTTTGTTTAAAGTATGAAATATTATCGTATTGAAAAATGGCTTTTAACGTGTTTAGGTCATTATACTAATACTTTTCATATATTGTGTTTGTGAAGATCGTTTATAAAATATATTGAGTTGCTCTCAAAAAATAAAAATTGAGTGAACATATAGGTATAGAATAATACACTATATATAGGTACATATTTTGTACTTAAATGTTGAGTATTTATGTCTATTAAAATGATTAATATCTGAAACACTGCATTTTACTTATAACTTATAAGCTATAAGTTATTAGTTATTACTATTTATAAATTAAGGTAGGAATGTAGGTACCGCCTTGCTAGTTGCTGTACATTAGATTTCAAGTCGTTCTCTAAATGGATATGTTAAATTTCAATTTAAGTGAACGAAAAACAATTCTAAACATTCCGTTAGCCTATAATATCATATTATAAATTTCTAATTACGAAATATTTTGCGATTTTTCGTGGTTTTGATGAATTTCGTCAAGTTTCAATTTTTTGTGATAATTTGTTATTGAAATTTAACAAAATAGAAAAACTTAATTTAGTTAAACGTAAAAATTTCCATTTTATTTAAATTGTTGTTTGTTTTTCCTAATTATAAAAATAAACGCAGAGACTTTTTTATTTTGTCATCTCTAAAGTTTAAGCTTACATCTAGGTCCAATTTTCTATCTAAAACAACCCTTTAAGTTGAAAATTGAAGCATTTCATCGACAACTTATCGTGAAATATATTCACAAAAAAAAAAAAAAAAATACACACGCATCATTGTAAAATCAATAAATTCGTCTCTCCACATAGAATCTAAACGAATAATATTAATAAACAAATATTTATATATTCTATAAGTTTATATAAAAGTAGACAAATTTACCGTAGTATAAACTTAACAGTTAAAACCATTGCGAAATAAGCTAAACTATCAATTTTTGAAACTTTTAAATGATAATTTATTCGATTATTTCATTTATTATTAGTAAGTGTCGGAATTAACTATATATTGTACATTTTATAATAAAAAATTTAATTATTTATAGAAATTATCAATTTTGTAATTTTAAACGTTGAATGCTTTTACAAAACAATTAAATAAAATCAAAAATTATTGTATACAGTGAGATTTTTGCTTTTTTTAATAATTTATACTTATAAAAAAACTACACATATTATGGATATTTTCATTAATTTAAGTATAAATTATATAACTAGATATAAAATGGATTAAATTTAAATTTGCAAACAAAAGGCATAATAATTAGGCAATAGAAAAATAATATATTGTATTGTTATCCTAGAAAAAAAAAACTATAAAACATCATAATGTATAAATATATTGCACAGCGTTATTTTAGAATTAAATATGGCACAGACTTTCCATTTTTGAAATATGGCTATAATAAAATTTCCATGTGGTAAAAAATAAATAAAAAATATTTATAAAGTAGTAAAACGAGATATAATAAAAACTTAAGTTTGTTAAGTCTTTTGTACGTGACATAAAATAAGATTCTGAAATAGTGCAAAGAATAAAATTATTGGATAAAAAAAATTGAAATGCCTAACATAAGTATAAGCAATAATACTGTGTACTTAATAAGATTAAAAAAATTTTAATGAATGAAGGTATTTAATCTCTACATATAAATCTTCTTCAAATTTGATAATCATACATAATGTATTAAATATAGGTAAATAAAATATATACTTGATTCATACAATTGGTTCTACCTAAATATTTACTTAAAAGTGCTATTAATTAAATTATAAGATAATTTTAAGATAGTTTTAAATAGAATTGGTTAATTTATTTTGAAATCAGTAACTTAATATTATTATTATTTAGCACGGATTTCAAAATATCTAATTTATAATTCAAATTTAATATTTATCGAGATAATAGTAATTAAGCTTTAGTTGTAGAAAACAATTTTGATTGAGTATTTTAGTCATTATAGTACAATTAGCACAATAATGTTTTGGGAAATGTAATTTATAGATTAATATTGAATGATCACCTAAATCGAATTGTATGCAGCCAAGATTAAAACGGTCTCTTCTACCACTACTAGTTTAAAGTATCATCAAATATGTAAGTATTGATAATATTAAATTCATATTATAAAACAGAATATTTTTATAATGCATATTTTGTATATTAGTATTTATAAATATTGAATTTTGAACCAATATGCAATTTTGTATTATAAAAAATTTTATGTTATCTAATTTATAGTTTGAACACCTAGTTAAATATATTTGAAAGAAGGTTTTGAATTAAATATAGATTATTTTTAAACCATTTTCTGCATTATTGCTTAAGGTAAACAGAACACAGAGGAAGTAGAGTACAAACTAAACTTAATTATTTTATTATATGTATTGTAAAAATATTAAAATATGTGGGGATGACTGCTAATCTCCACAGCATGATTCAACTCGACTTATGACTATCCCAATAATATATAATAATATACTCGTACTCAATGCTCTTGTGTTTTGTTTACATAAGCAGATTAACTGAGTGCGACATAAACGACGGGTCACAATTAGGTTTGTAAATCGTTAAAGTCACATAAATTTCCTTAGTATTTAATAAATTCGTATTTTTGTATTGAAATTGTTTTTCGTTAAATAAAATAGAAATAATTTATGACGAATAAATTAATATTTTATATAGTTTTATCAATTATTGTTTAAAATTGTCAACAGAACGAATTGCTAATGAACATTATATGAAAATGGTTTAAAAATATATGTTTTTACTTTTTTACGCGTATACATATAATAATAACTTCATTAGTTTTATGCAAATAATATTATGCAACTAAAATCATGTGTTATGCGTTTGAAAATTATAATTATGTATGTATATTTATTTATTTATTAGTAAATCAATGGGTTTGAGTGGTCTTTTGTGGATCAATCGCTCTTTTAAATAATGTATGGATAAAGTGGTGTGAGTCAGTCAATAGAAGCCGATATAATTAACTTAAATTAATGGTAAAACAATCAAGGCATTAAAACAACAGAGTTAAATTTTGTCAAAAAATGAATTAAATAATATTAATTATAACAATTGTTTTATGATTGGGTGCATTTTAAAATATTTAAAATATTATATATAATAATATACTATATAATATTAAATATATAATATTTTTTATGGCACGGTTGAAAAAAAATGTAATTCTTGGCGCGTGGCGTTCATATAATTTACCACCCCTGACCTATAGTATTATTTTCAATATTTTCACATTAAAAAAACTATTATTTTAGTCCACTTACTACCTATTATTTGTTTATTTTTTTCTGTGAAATTTGACTTTTCTATTTAATAGTGGATTATATTGTACAAAATTATTTTTTACTATTATGCATATTTATAATTTATAATTTATTAAAGCATTTAAAACACTGAGCAATACCATTTTAAATATTAAGAATATATTTCATAATATTTCACATTTTAAGCATAGTCGATACATAATAAAATATGAAATCATATTTTCATGAAAGTAAAAAAAAAATTTCTTTTCTAGAATTTTTTTATATAAATATACTCATACCAATTTATAATAACGTGCTTCATATTTTATTTTATTGAGAATATTACTAATGTGACAACTATGGGTCAATCATACAATAATATAACTTGATACATCTATTTAAGTACATAATATATTATTCAGATGATTTTCTAACTTTCTCATTTTATTGAAAACTCTTAATATTTTTTGATTTTTTGTTTTAATTCTTAGGAGTATTGACACAAATTAAATAATTCTTATAAAAAAAAAATTTACTTAGGTATTGCTATTTTTCTTTCATTATTATTATTTTTGTTAGTGTTTTACTTATTTGGAAAACAGTAACATTTTACATTATGAGCATTTTCATTTTATTCTGAAACATTATACTTTTTTGGTTATTTTCTAATTATACAATTAAAATTTTGGATGATTTTTTCATTTGTTACATAAATAGAACTATAAGTTTGAATAAACTGAGGAGCGAACAACAATTTTCAGAATACTATGCAATGGAAATTCCGCTTATTTGAACTTTTAAAAATTTCATGAACTAACTAAATATTTGTTTTACTAAGATTTTCAAAAAAATATTTTCTGCTTTGGAATCCCACCTTTTATTTATTGAAATAGAGCTACTTAAATGCATTTTAAAAACGCAACGTTTAAGTTATTATTCAACATAATTTTACACCAACATATTTAAATTATTTAATTAACTGTTTGATTTTAAGTCTATATAAAAATAGCATCTAATTATAATCAATAAAAGCAGTGTACCTTTTAAAAAAATATTAATAATACCTACATATAAAAACCTACTAGGTGTATCAATTAATGTTGAGGTGACAAAAATTATGTATGTTTAATAAAATAATTTATTTCAAAGATATTAAAACCTATTATGTTTGCTGTTCGCATGTGTTGTTACTTATAAGTAACTATCAGAATTATATAATGTTATATAAAATACCTATGCGCTTTGCATATTAGTATGTTACATTTCTACATTATTGTCAGTTAAAATCTAAATTTAATTAATTTAATCTAAATTAATAAACTAAATTTATACTTACTTAATATATAATTTTAATAGTTAAAAATGATTTTTATTTTAATATACAGAGTTATTAAGCGATTATGTTAGTATTCTACAGGTCACTAATGTTTAAATATTTTACTATTTTACAAAATAATTAATGTAAAAATGCATTAAGCTTCTAAGTTAGTTTTTGATTTTTAATAGAGACTTATTGAAAACCATTACCGGTGATATCGTGTTACGTTCTTGGGAATCATTTCCATTGTATAGTTTTTCTAGCTTATTTTGTTCAATTTATAGATTCTACATTGTCTACCCGATGAATGAAAATCTTAGATAATGGAAACTTGACCGTTGTTATTTCATTCGTTTATGTTTATCGAAAATTTTCTTTTCATATAAGTAGGTACTAATATATTATAACTATGAGGGGAATCGGAAACTACGATTTTGGTGTGACAGAAAAAAGGAAAACCCAGAAGTCTCACATTTTAGAAATTAAATATCCACCCTATTTAAAATGTGAGTGAGCGGTAAAATGTATTATTAAAGTTTTAATTGTGGTGTCTTAAAAACCGTAGAAAATCATGTGAATATTCTATATACAAATACATTATAAAATGTTTGTTTGTTTTTTTTTTTTCAAAATAGACTAGTAACTGATATAATACAAAACAATCCATTTCCGTTAAGTTGGTGCCTGGCGCCTACACATTATGGAATATTTATTATGCAATAAAATTAATATCGAATATTTGATAGGAATTTGTAACAAACATACCGGTGCTATCATTGTAGTAAATACGTACTCAAAATACTATAGATAATTGTAAAAAAAAAATATTTAAAAATATTCATGTACGTGGTAGCCTTATTTTGCTCAGCCATTTTCAATGTTTGTTAGAAACATGATCGTTCTAGTGGAATATTCAAAATCTAACCAGTGACCACAACTCCAATCTGTCACTCACAATTCCCTTTTCCTATCGGGTCAACATACTACATCTTTATAGTTCTCCGTTCCCCGTGAAATCTATTTGCAAAAGTGTCAGTTGTACACAAATACTTAATATTAGTAAAGACATAATAAAACTGACCTTAAAATTCAAATGTATGCATAACATTCAAATTTTTAAATCCATTATTTTTCTAAATACTACCGAAAAAAACTTAAGAATTATTATGAGTATAAGAAGAAGAAACTTTTCAGAAATTTCGTATAATAAACTTTTTTTCCTTCACAGCAAAAGCAGGATACTTTTTTAGGCTTCTAATTCTCATTTTACTGCTAATTTTGTATATATCTTAGTTTAAGTCCCAAAAGAAACATGATAATCATTCACATAATTTAAACGCAATCACTTCTTTCCTCTACGAAAAAGAGTGTAGTAACTTTTGGATTTCTTGTAGTACAATATTATTTTAATTGTTAATAATTTCCTTTATTAATTTCAATAATGTAGTAAAGTAATTTTATTGCCTCTTGTGTATCTTAACCAACACTTGTTTTTTTTTAGTAATTTTTAACATTAAATTGAAAGTAAAAAAAGCACTGATTTAAAAGAACAACTCAATACTCTTTTATTCTCATAAAATCGTAGTATATTTATTGTACTATTATTATAATATATCTTATTGAAACCGGTTCAGTAGTTTCGAAAATAATCCGTTATAATCGAGATAAATTTTGCGTTGTGTTGCGAATTTACAATATCTACATTTTATTAAACAGAAAATGTATTATATCCACGTTATAATTTCCAAATACATACTATTTTATTAAACCAGATAATCACTTAAAAAAGTGTTGCTAACAAAAGTCATCCTACACAATTGGGCAGTTTTGTAACAATGTCCAATAAATTGGAACATTACTAATCCAATTTTAATTTATTGTGTTAACTATTTACTTCAAGATCACAACATTTTGGTCGTCTATTCTTAATCTATCTTAATTTATAATTAGTGGGCGTACTTGAACCTAACTGTTCTAACTCATTATAAGTTATATACGAACAGTATAATCATAATTCATAATTCATAAATGTACTATAAATGATTATTATTGACATATACATAGGTAGTTGTTAGCATAATATTCGTTGACAAATAAAGTTACTGGCCATAGAATAACGTTATATTTTCGGATTTAAAGTTATTGTTCATAACATATATGATATATACAGATTAGTAATTTATATTTATATCATTAGCATCATATTATAGGATTATCTAATGTTTGCTAAAAACCTAGAATAAAATATAATTTATAATTTATTTATTTATAATATTTATCAATAAATTATGGTTTAAAATGAATGTACAGCTTATACAATATACATATATGTACTTAAATTTTATTTATAATAGAAAATGATAATATAAAAAGTGTAGCAGCGGAATGTCTCAATTTCCAATGATTTTCGTATATATTTACAAGCTATTAATAATCAATAATTAAAGAAAAATCGTTATCAATTTTCGTTTAAATATCTAATTTTAAGCTTCAAGCAAGTTTTTTGGGTGATAAATGAATACATTATATTCGCATAAATTGAAAATACACTGAAATATTGAAATATTTAAAATGTCTACGGTAAAAGCCAAAATATTTTTAATATTGGATCACAAATAGAAAATATTAATCTAAATGCTTGACTATAATTTCAAATAATTACTAAACAACTAAACAATACAATCGATTTTTTCTATTTTTCAAGGACTCAAAAACAGTTCTTAAATATTCCTCATTTCTGATATATTTTCTTTGTTCCTTTCCCAATCATTTTATTTTTTAATAAATAACCCTACAAAGTATTATTAAGATCTAGTTTTTTACGAGACCGTATTCTTAAATATATAAGAATTATAGTAATTTTTCCTATTTCAAAACATTATGATACAAATAATTAAATAACTATATATATATACTTTATAATATGAATTTAAAAACAATACATTCATTGCTCTGTACAGAGTCTAATTGTATCTCTATTCGTCCACACAATCACTATAATAATCAACAAATATGCCTATGATGGTGAATAATTTGAAATCTCCCTGGAAGTAATAGCTACGATAAGAGTTTTAGTATAATCTGAAAACAAACTAACAAAATCAGGCTTATAAATATATTTATTATATATATTATTTCTATAGTGCCCGAATATATATCATTTGAATTATCATGCTATCATCTTGGCTGGCATGTTGATTCGAAAAGTTTAAAAGTCCTAGTAAAATCAGAGAATGATCAAAACTAATCTATCAAAATTCTATAAAGTTGCTCCTCTATAAATTATTGTTATTTTCACTACTTATGTGGAATCTTGTATTACATTTTCAAAATATAACACACACACACACAAAAAAGTTTTTATAGATTTTTAACTACCTACCTACAAAATAATTTACAATATTTTGTAATTTCAATGAAATTTTAATTTCAAATACATAAAAAAAAATAATTTTTAATATTTTAATACAGAAATAAGAATTATTTTTTGTGTGATCTTGAATGAAATTTTCAAGCATTTCTACTTATCAAATAATATTTATAAACAAAAAACCAAAAGAAAATTCTCAAGCCTCTAAATTACTCAAAAAATGTTAAACAATTTTTTGAACATTTTATTTTATAATAAAAAATGGTGAATATTTTAAGTATCTATTGTTATTTAATTTTTTTTAATTTTTTTTTTTGAAATATAATAAAATATCAAAAATTGTTTATAGAAAAATAATTATAAGTAGGTATTAAGGGTGAATATTGAATGCCATAAATATTTGAACTTTAAATGCTCATAAAAAATTAATTTGGCTTTTCAACAGAATTTTTTTTTTCGTATTTAGATTGAATAATTAGTAAAGAACCTTCTATTACATTTTTAAATCACCGATATAAAAACAGATTTTTTTTATACATTTTGTCAAAATTCTAATTTCAAACGCTTATAAGAAAATATTGTGACTTGAGTTTCGATATTTTTTAGTTGATAAAGTAACAACTTATGAAGAGTATACAAAGAAAAAATTGTAAACAATATAGAAAAAAAAATAAAGAAAAAAATTCTTATTCCTATAAATAACTCAAAACTAGATGATATATTTTGGAAACTTTATTGTGATTATAATAAAAAAATAATATAAAATTGTATGAAATTTTCAAGCATATACAGTTATTTGTTTTTGAGTTACAATTTAAAAATAAAATAGATTTTGAGTATTGGATTTGAGTGAAAATTCTCGTTTTTCCTTGATTTTTTGTTTGTTTTTTCTTATTAAAAAAAAAGTCAGTAGTATCGCTCTATTTGCCGCTCAATAAATTTTAATATTTCTGTATTAATTTCAGTATTTTGTTCTCAGTGAATTTCTCTTCCAAATTTCTTCTTTTCCAATTATCTCTCTAAAGTACAAAATTGATCAGTTAGGTACATGTCCAAAATAACCATATCAACATTTTGTCGAAAATTTAATGTGTATTTTTCCACAAACAAAAAAAACATTATGATAAAATTAATACATTCATTGCTCCCACTCAAAATGTAAAATATGAATGAAAAATGGGATTTGTACATAAAATCTATATTGATATTTTGGCGCAACTCAAAAACTAATAAACATAGTAGTTTGAACTTATAATAATCTATACGTAGTAAAATTATTGAATTATTTATAAATATTTTAAATTTTTTACATCGGCTAATATTTTTATTAGATCAAAAAGATTAAAAATGTAAGGAAGTTTTTATTACTGAAATTAAAAAAAAAATAAAATAAAAATTTTGAGCGTAATTCCACAAATATTTTGTATGAGTTTCTTAAGTTTAGATTTACATAAAATTGTAAATTTGTGCGTAAAATAACAATTTCTCATGAAATGATTTTATTTTGTTGTAGTTTATTGTATAATACGTCATGTATAAAAAAATAAATCACAATTGGTAAAAAAAACACGTAGTACGCCGATACTAAAAATAAATTTTTTTTTGATAAAAATGTGTATTAATTAGGACTAAAGCATCATACTCGGGGTTTAGCCTTCTTAGTTGTTTAGCCACAATAAATATTTACAAATAAAATAATTGAATACTAGTTGATCGAATCACTGTAATAATATTAAAACCTAACATCTATTTAAATAAATTAACATTTAAAATATATCATAATTCTTCAATAAATTGTAATATTTTTGAACTTATTATACTTGAATAGATAGTTACATTTAACAATTAAGTAAACAGTATATAATTTTTTTAAAACATTGTACGTATTTAATATCATGTAATTGTATAATTAATAATTATATAATTCGTATTGTACAAATGAAAAATAAAATACGGTGTTTTTACATCACCTATTGTAGTAATTCAAAAGTTAATAACCGCATATAGCTACTTGACATTTCGACCAAATGTTTTTCATTATCAACAAATGGTTTAATTTCAAAATATGTTGACTCATTTAAGTTATTTATAAACATTTGACAAATGCGTTTTTTTCTATAAATGTTGATCAAAATGTTTCACTAGATTAAAAAGTTTGAAAACAAAAGGTTCTTTGTAAATTTTTATTTTATTTAGGTAGTATTTTAAAAATATTAAATACACATAAGTAATATTTATTGTTATTATTATTATTATTGAAGTATATAAAGCTCAAGTTTTTACAATAGTAAGTAAAAGTAGTAATTATTAAAGGTTTAAAAATGTCACAAAATTTTTCTTATTATTACTTCATAATGAAACCAAAAATCTAAATAATATATAAGCACAATTTTTCTTCTAGAAGTTATTTTCAAATTAGTATGAAATTAGATATTTTAAACAAAAAAAAAAAAAAATAATTTTAATTATATTGTTATAATTAAAAAAGTTATTTGTGTGAACTTGAAACTTTAACATAGATTATTATATTTTATATACATAGCCATATTTTGAAATGCAATGTTTTCAATATTGAAATTAACATATTATTAACGGTAAAAATTAGTTTAACCTATCGTATTACTAATAGTAAAATAACTTTAATAATAATATAAATATACTTCGTAATATAGGTTGGCAGATGGACTTTGCTTAAAATGGTTTTTTGAATGAAATTATTTATCATTGAATTCAAATTTAACATATACATTACAGTAATTTACTTAATGACAATATTCATTTGATACTTACTGCCTACTGGCTACTGAATAGCAGATTCGTTACCCTTTTTCCCCATTTTCCTACACTAAAGATGTTAAAATCGTGCAAATTATTAATATTTTATTATTTATTATGAAGATACAAACAACCCAGTTTCGTTCTATCTTCCACTTTATATATTTTAACATTTCTGTATGTATAAGTTTTTAATAATTTATCTTCAACAAAATTCTGATTCATAAACCAAGCCATTTTTTAGTACATAGATAATCCTAAAATCATATTATTTATATGATACACTCGTACATGTTGAAATGCCGCATAAAAGCAGAGTTTATATTAGCAATGATTGCAAATACATTTTATTATTTTATTTATAATCAATGGCAGATTGTAGTAAGGATGCATATTATTATATATCTAAATACTTAAAAAAATAATAAATCTGTATCTATAGATTAATAAAAATGTTAGTATTCAAATTATGTACTATTTGTTTTATTATATTTTTTTAACTCTATATTTTTTATATATTACATTTTGATGTAGAAAATGAATTCCGTTTCGTTAAATATTATATACAATAATGTATTTTAAGGGGATTCCACCCCGTAAATGTCTGTCTTTGTCTAACACACTGGTGATATATGATTTTAAATGTATTCTTTACCAAACATTCAGTTCACAACAGTCTACTTGAGATCGACTTTTCCATATTTTTTGTTTTTTATTTTTTACTTATCCAATATAAAATTTTATAATATTATGTTTTTAGAAATTTGGGAGATAATATCAAAAATGTGAAAGAGTCTATCTCAAGTAAACTTGAAGACAAATTTAAATCTGTTTTCAGAATTCTTATCGCTTTAATATATTAATATATATATATTAATCAGGACGTCTCGCTAAGAACACGTCTAAAATCCTGTTACCCGCGCGTATATTAGATAAAAACAGATCACTGTATGGAATCCCCTTAAGATATTTTATAATATACATTTAGTCAAACAGATATTCATTAAAATAAATTATCTGTATCTGTATCTATAGATACTTATTGAAAATATCTTATAATGCAATACTGCACATTATCATCTTTCATTGAAAATAAATATATTGGTACCCTAAACACATAACATATTGTGTTTAATACAGAAAACTCAAAACACTGTAATCGCTCACAGAAATTTATAGGTACGTCATATATATAATATATATAATATAAATATATATATAAATATATATATTGTCCTAAGCATTTTACAAAATTCGCATATTAAAGTGGTGGTTTTACAAGATTTTTGAGAATCAAAACGGTCAATGAATGTCTAAGTTTTGAACACCGTTAAACCGAATATTAAATAACAAATTAATCAAAATTCGAATCATATTATATAGAATTGGCATTTTTAACGGGCAACGAAGTGCACGGAGCCAGCTAGTATATATATATATAGATATTATAAATTTTGGATCTGTTCCTGAAAAATATAGGTTTAGCGTGACCTTGGCCCTTGCATGGTTATAAAAACGTGTCAAATAGGAGATAGCCTCGGTATAGATAGGATATTAAGGAAACATTGTGAGAGAAAAATCGAATAGCATTTCAATGTGATTTAAATTTGACACTTAAACTATATTAGCAGCCAACTATAATACCTTGTCAAATATATTGACTCCATATAGGATGTATTAAGAATAAATAACAATTTTGCATTAAAATTATATTTGCATTCGCCTACAGATTTACCTTCCTAATATACCCGGTATAAATATAATTAATGTTGTTTATTTATTTATGAATACGACATTATGAAAGTTTGTAAACTAATATAAATATAAATAATAATAAAAGTTCCATTCTGGCATATTGGGTTTTTCGAATGTTCATTTCCTGCTACCGAGAACGTGTATTTCTCTTATATTTCTTAATATTATTAGCATACGTTGTCAAACCATTTTCAACCTTTATAATTGACCATGTTGAAACCAGGGATTTTCATATGTTAAGTTTTGTTGTCCGCAACATAGGTCTCTTGTTTACCAATATATCTGTAACTTTTAATACTTTGTATAGACGTATAGTACATACAGTTTTGCTCTCGTTAAATCTTCCAACATGAGATTTATATTTATATTATTCTTTGTAATGGCGACTTGTGTGTAGGAAAACAAGTGCAAGCACACTACATGCCATTTTATCAAAATAATATATTTTATTTATTTATTTATTTTTTTAACTTAACTGTTATAAATTGTTCATTAAGAATATCGGGGTGTTATTAAAAAAAAAATTATTCAAAAAAATTTTTCAATGCAGAACTGATGTGATAATTTTATTGCTCCTAAAGTAAAATAGTTATGCAATATGCACTCACCAGTCGGTGCGCTACACTGTGTTAGCACTGCACGCCCGTATAAAATAGGTGTGGTTGATGAACGGGGAATCGCGAAATACAATGCAACTTTTTGCACAGTTACTACTGTAAACCGATTTTTAACATTTTCTATGTTAGTTTTGAGGGTTTTTCATTTATATCCTGATTGTCTGATTTTTGTATCTATAATAACAATATTCGATATTACAATAAGTAATATAGTAAAATATATTATAGTATACTATAGGTATATACAATATACTATAGTAATATATTAGTATAATTAAATGATTTTACATATTATAATTAAGATCCATTCATTTAATACAGTAAAAACATATCCATTGCTTATTTATTATTATTTTGTACACCACCTATTTTTAACACCATGAGCCGCCCACTGACTCTTTGTGATTTTTCATTCTTCAGTTATAAATAATCTTCACTGTCTAGGTGAGACTTTGTTTAGGATTTTATTTTAAATGTTATTTCTGTGATATATTTATTCTTTTCATTGCTCGGGGTTGTATACCAAGGGAACCCCCTTTTCCGTTTTTATTGAGATAGTCAAATTCTCCAAATACAGGATTGATGATATTTAATTTCATGTGTTCATTATAAAGTTCAGAGTTTTATTACTTTGAAAATAATCTGAATCACACTATATTTTCACAGGAAAGATCATATGGAGGTATAGCGTCATATCCTATATTCTTATTTATATGATACAAAAGTATCTAAATTGAATGAATGTAACCGAGACACCGTGTGATCAATAATATATATATTATAAAGGTGTGCGTGTTGTATTCACGTATGTTATTGTTTAAAACTTCTTTCTCAATCATGTGAAAGTATAAAAAAAAAATCATCATTATTTTGTAATAAACTCAGGTAAACTCACTAAGGTGGTCTAAATTCCACTATAGTACCATTTTTTTTTTTTTTTTTAATGTTATTTATTAAAAAATAAGAAGAAAATGGAATATTTCAAAAAATTTTAACGTTTTTGAAAAATTAAAATATATACTTCAATATTCTAACATTTTTATTGATAAAAATGTGTATTTAATTATAGCTAACTCATAACCATCAAATAAAAAATTAACTACATGTACAAAAATTTAAAGAAAATATTTATGTATAGTAACATTCAAAAAACTAAAAAATATAAAAAGTCATATAAATAAAAAATAGTAATAAATATATTTTAACCAAAACGAATCATTTTACGCCACTGCAGAAATTATACAATTTACCTATGTATTATAATATATATTTATCATTTATTTGTAAGACTATGATTTTATGAATAAACAGATTGAGTACATTAAATATACTTATCATAATATGTTTTTTAGTTTGAAAGAAGTGATGAATGTATTAATTTTAAAATGATGTGTTTTTTTTTTTGTGTCCGTGTACAGCATAACTTGTCAAAATAATGCTTCTATTTAAAACTTCAAGGGTGGTTTCCGATGGCAAAGTAAATATCCTTGGTGTATTATAAAAGTCAACATTTTCCAGTAGTTTTCAAAAAAATCGGGAAAAACAAAAAAAAAAGTCGGCAAGTAGGTACCGCTCTGCTGTACATTAGGTGGTGGGGTGGACCTCGGACTAGGGTAGGTTAAATTTGAATGCAATGAAAGGTATCATTATATACGAAAAACGATTTTGAATGGAGATAATTTGTCAGTCTAGAATATTTTAACGTTAGATATAAATACAAACAATTTTATGAACTTTGAACTACAAAAATATTAGCAAATATTCATGATTTTGACGAATTTTTGTCGAAATTTTAACTTCAAATGTTAATAAAAAAATTGTGACCAACGATTTTAAATTTTTTTTTAGCTACAATAAGAACAACTCATAAGGAACCTTGTATTAAATTTTCAAGTTTTTTTGGTCATCCAAAAAAATTTTATCGGCACTTCAAAAAATATTCGCATAGTAATCGAAAATTTCAGTGGTCTATAAATAACTCAAAAAAAAATCAAAAATGTTTGAAAATTTAACTGTATATAGATAACACTAACATAAAAATTTGGTGAAAATTTCAAGTATTTACAGTGATTAATTTTTGAATTACAACCATATAAAAAAATCGATTCGGTCAAAAACTTGTTTTGCGTAAAAATTCCCGTTTTCCGTGATTTTTTTTTTTTGTTTTTCTTGATTTTTTTGAAAACTGTTGGAAAATATTAGGTTATTTTCAGAATATTATTTTAGATTTAAAGAAATAAACGCGTGGTTTAATGTATATATTATATACATTAAAAACAAATTAACTACAAAGGCATAAAAAAATATCATTTAAAAAAAACCAAGATTTACATTATATTTTATTGATTTTTTTTTTTTTTTAAATCAGCGCAAAATCTATTTTTTTACATAAATTTTCTTGTATGTATTTTTATTTCCACTACATAGTATACGTAATAGTATGTATAAAGCGGCTACATGTTACATAATACCTTCCAAAAAAAAGGTATATTTTTCAGGTGGTAAATTTGACTGGTAACTTGCGTCCCATTTTAGGGACGCAAGTCTGCTGTATAATTAGTATCGATCTTATCTACTAAAATCGGTAGTTCATAAACTAATGTTTAATAAACCTCTCTATTAGTGGGATAAGGAAAGTTCAGTTTGTAGATAAAATTTATCTATACTAATCGTGGTTTATCATTATAATTCGGTAGCTATATTATGATATATAAATATATTCATATCTCATATGTCTTAATTAATAGAATTAATACTACAAAAACAAATTACAGAAAAAAAGCATTTACAATTAGAATTCTTCAAAAAAAAACAAATTGAAAGTTTAAAAAAACGAAATTTCCCCATTAAATTTATAATAAAGATTTCATTTAAATTCGCTTTAGCAATGTGTGGACATAGTTTTTCATCAATGTGAAGATGTAAAATTACACTAAAAAGTATTAGTACAACACATTTTTACCAACTTAAGAATCGTAAAGAATAAACATTGAGGTGATTTGGCTAAAGAAATTTTCATAGAAAAAATATTAAACTTACTTATTTGCTGACATAGACTCAGAAAATTCAATGTTGGATGGTATGGAGGCTTTGTGGGCGTAACAAAATTGTAGCATCCTAATATTTAAGACTCTATATAATTGTACTACTGAATCTTCGCATGACTTAACAAATCAAAATCATAGATAAACGAAAAACATCATAATTAATATCCTACTAAGATGTAGTTATGGGTGTCTTTATTTTAGTCACGCGTATAATACTAATAATATAGGTATACAGTGTTTTACCGCTAAAATAGTCGAAACACAGTATATTATTATGTATCATTAAAATATTATATACGTGGAATGTAATATAATATTATAATTTATATTTTGATAAGGTATTCCCGAGTTTATAGTATCTTCTTTATTGTTCAGTTTAATATAGCATAATCTCCTACATTAATTTCACTATTCTTTTTCCTTATAAACATTTATCTGGTTGGCCGATTTTGAAGAACACGTCATATAGTAATATAAACTTTATTTGAGAAGTTATAATATCTTTTGTGCAACAAATATTGCTCTTCAATGAATGTTTTCTGTTGTTTTTTTTTTTAATATTTATTCATTTACATTACAGTATTTTATAAATAGGTATTACACAATGTATTTGATACAAGTTTGATTCAAAAAAATGTTTTTATACAACGTTATTTTATAAAGTTACGTATTCGATTTTTACCAATAATTATTGTTTATTATTAAATTAAGTTATAATTATTTATTATTAAGGTAATGCATTTGCAACAAAGTTAATTTAATTAATTTATATTGTTAACATAATTTCCTTCAGAATTTTAAAATTATCTTACAATTAATTTGATTTTAAAACTTTTATTTTGTATATTTTGAAATTTTCATTCTTACCTGTATAGCCAATTTTCGTTCATTCGTTATTGCACTTGAAGTGTCTTAAAATTTATTAAATTTACAGTCATCAACCTTAATAGGTACAGCCGTACGAGTACTACTAAATGCATTATTTTATCATTTTGTATATACCTACTTGAACTAAAATTATTTCAATTATTGATCAATAGCCTAAAGACTCACAGCGATTAATTTTTAAATTTAAAACAAAATTGTATGATATTTCAGATTTCTATATAGGTACATAGGTAATAAATTATTTATTATTTATTTTTTTACACTATAAGTTTAAATGGTAATTAATGACTTAAGTTAATAAAAATAAGCTTTTCAAGTAATAAGACTAAAATGCTACCTAATTATTCTCAGTATAAGCACGCATAAGAAAAAAATGCCAACGCATGTGACCATTTAAATACCAAATAATATTATATTTGCAAAAACCAGATAATAAACCAAATATGACTTGAGAAATAAAATTGCATTGACGACAACAAACAAACGCGGAAGTGTGGCACATTTCAGAGTATCTGTTGGCACTATAAATAGTAGTTATACGAAATAATTCAATAAATTCAATTCAGATGCATTTTTTACGATATAATGTATAATTATATTACAATGCATATTAGTACCTTTTATAATATATTACGTGTGTACCAACGACATGGCTGTATCATTATACCTATTTTTGTATGGAAAAATGAACAAAAAATAAAACGCGTAATAATTCACTTTAACACAAAACACTTAATGGTAAAAATAATAATAGTGATACATTATTATTATGTTGTGATGTGATGTGAGCGAATAATTCGGTTTCAAAAACACGTGTTAATATAATAATGCTTGCGCTTGCCAGACGCCCGTCGTCGTGAACCTAATAATAATTAATAATAATAACGTATAACGATAGATTATAATATACATATATATATATATGTATACTATAATGCTCAATTCGTATTTCGAATAATAAACATTATAATATATCTACATTCAGACACACTACATGCTTACGTGTGTAGTGTTAGGTGTATATCTCTTTGATACCGCACGCGGCGATTCTCGAGGTTTGCTCTGTAGTGGCAATTAAACGAATAAACGGCGCTATGTTAATGATGTATGTACGTATTATATTGTAATCGTCTATAGCCCGACGGCAGTCGACCTGCTGCAATGTGTTATTATTTGTATACAATAATTTAAACGTATACATCATCATACAAACCTGATGGCTATTTTGTAACCAAGGAGTAAATTGGCGTACTATAGTATAATATATTATATCGTTATATTCGCGCGTAAGTCCGTTCTCGCCAGGTATAATAATTACACATTTTAGACAAATCGTTCGGCACGTTCGATACCTATATTATTATTATCTTTTTGTTCGCGTCTCGCGTAAGACCGGTTGATATACTTTTTTCGTATTATGTACGAGTGCGTGTGTAAACGATTTCGTTTTAATAATAATAATATTATTATTGTTAACGATATAATATACAATATACTCGAGTATAATAATACAATAACGCCATACGCTTTACAAACGAAACGAGAATCATCGGTTAATAATCAGTCATTATTTTTAAAGGTGCGCTAAACGAGTAGAGATGAAAAAGAGATTCAGTATTATTATGTGCAAATTCGAGTTTGGTCGATTTTATTGTGCATAGCTGCACGATACGCGGTTATTAATTATGATGATTTTTAGTCCTACCCGCATATTATAAATAAATGATTTTTACAGTAGTCGTGTTGAACGACTGAAAGAGTCCGCAAGCGTGCACATAAATAAACGGTTATTGAATACGGCCGATTATCGAGATGATAAAAACGCCATGACGTACAAAATCAAAGGACAATGATTCATAATACATATGTAAAATAATAAGAGCGCCGATACAGAGTCGTGTTACTTGTACTTTGAAGCAACGATGAATCATCGCAAATTATAAGTGCAATTTGAGCCATTCAGAAAATTGTTCGACGTATCTACTTATATTTTACAAACAGATGCACGTAGTTGGTAATATTTTATCAGTATATTAGATTTTGTCGTATTACGTAATACGTACTGTTTTTTTTCTCAGTCACCAAATTTTCTAAATTCCAATTTCAAATACTTAGACGGTTTATTGATTAAGTTTATAGTTTCGCTGACTGTTTTTCTTCAGAAAACTCAGAAGAAGTTTCTGAATTAAAGGATATTTTATGGTTAAGTAAATAAAAAAAAAACGATGAATAAAATATAAATATTATCTATAATATTATCATAGGTAAATTGGGAAAAGTTAAAAAAGATTCATAATATGATGTCACTACTTAGGTAATAGATATAATACATAATATTTTCTATTTTTTGTCCGTACTTTTAGTAAATTTATTTTACAAAGGAGTTGATATAAAAAGGATAATTATTTCCCTGCCCGTTGCGGAATATGCAATCTCATCAGAAAATTAACAGATATAGGTACCATTACACCATATTATTATATTTATATTATATAACACTATGACAGTGTATTAAAAATTTATAAACTTATTAACAATAATTATATATTTTTTCATTTATACTTCATAAAATTAAGTATTTTTGTAATTATTATTAGAACATATTAAGACATTTTTAAAATAATTATTAAATTTTTCTCTTCAAGGGTAGTTTTAGGTAGAACATTTTAAACTCATCTGTCTGTTTTGCTCAAAATTAATTTTTCGTTAGCAAATTTATCATTAAATTCAAATTCAAAAAATGCATAAGTGATCTATTTTCCTACTCAATGGAAAGGTAATATAACTACCGTCAACTATATTGCAAAGAAAATTCCTATTCAATATTGTATTCAATTGCAATATTTAAAAATAAATTTTGTATCACTGTATTATAGAAATATGCCATGAATCATGATCATGGAACTTGTTAAATTTGTAAATACTTACCTACTTGTTATATTTTGAATTTAAAAGTATTAAATACAAACAAATATGTACAGGAACTTATCTAATAGGAGAATATCGTCAAAAATGATTTTTTAATAATAATTTTCTTAAAAAACTTGAATGAATTACATACTAATAATATGACTTTAAAATAATAATAATAACCACAAGTTAATGGTAATGAGTACGGTTTAATAATAACCAATAATTTACGTATTATTGTAGATTTTACGGATTGGTACGTATTGTTTTTTAAATAGCTACCACCATAGCTCATCTTTATGTATATTCAAGATATCTCAAAAATAGCGCTGTTTTTTAATTAACTAAAAAATTAATTAATTTTTAGTTAGAATATGATGTTTAAATTATGGATACTTGTGTAGTACTTGTCTTACAATTTTAATAATACAATTTTATTTTGATACTATCTTTGAGGAACAAAACTTTCCTGGCGCTGTGATATGTACATATATTTCTAAAAGCACACGAATTTCCTTCTACCTGACCTTCGAATTGCCTACCGCGAATATTTTTAAGGTTACTCGAATTGCCCCCCGATTTCAGAAATATAATTTATTTGAATTACTTCCTATTATAGAATATTTTTCTCTAGTACTTGAATTGTCTCCGATTGATATAATTAATTAATTTCTAGTTTAAATCACAAACATTATTTACTTTTATTTTTAATCAACAATAATATTGAGGTCAAACGCGATACAAATGATGCATTATTACTCGACAAATTAATCTGTCTGGAAAATAATGTATATCTAAAAAATAATATTTTTTAATACTACAGAAATTGATATAATAATTAATTATTAGGCTGTAAATTGATACACTATTTGTTTTTAGAAATTCTTTTATATTTTTCTCATTCTTTTTCCACGTTTTGTTTAAATATGTAAGTTTAAATGCGTCAATAGTTTTCTCAATTAAATTAACAGATTTTCCTAGTACAACTGACTTATAATATTTTAATTTTCGTGGTTTGAACATTTTTTCAAATGATTAACTTTTTTAAATACAAATCATTTGGGAGAGCTAAGAATGGTTTTGGGGGGATTATCCCCGTTTCCAAGCCACCTCAAATTGCGCTTATGGTCATCCAGATGATTTTGTATAGGTACCTTTTAAATCCTAAATCATTTTTTTTTTTGTTAAATTTGAAAAATAAACGCAGAGAAATTTTTATTAAAAGAACTGATAATACTCGGATATATCAATATTTATCAAAAGTTTGTTTTTTATTTCTCTTTGATACAATAATATGAATTTGAACTTCTAAATTATTCATTTCAATAACACATACACATGAGTGATTGAACAAGTAACTGAGGATTGCAGATAAAATGTATACTGCGTGTCTGCATATTCAAATACCTAAGCTTGAATTTAGGGTAAAACTTTTCGTTGTCTAAAATTATTTTTAAAATACAATCGGCAATATCGAAAATTTATTTTGTGTGGAATCGTTTTGAATGAAAATATGGTTAGGTATATGGTATATGCGGAACTGTATAACGCAAAATCGTAAATCACTGAATTCAATAGTCTGCATACTTTTTGCAGGTGCTTAAGCGGGAGTTTCCCGAGTGCGCATCGAAATAACGCTTATTTATATTCCAAGTGTATTTGGGAATAAGATATCACCCGAGTGTATCCATTTAAATTTAAGTCAACCCATTTAAAGTTATTCTTAGAACCATATAGTACACATGTATTTAAAATTTTAGGCGAGTTACTAATTCTTTGTATTTTTATTTAAATTAGAATAATGTGTTATTTTTTTTAACATTTTATATACAATATTGATTTAATATGATCTAGTAATAGTAATATAGTAATGACATTTTTTGAAAATCAAACATACAAATTTTGTATTACGATACTATTTAACTTGTATTTGTTAATTGTAATAAATAAGTAAGATAACATTTATATACAATATAATGTATTATTTTATACTTCACTATTACACTGTTTAATTAATCGTAAATAAAACTATTGCATCTTAGAATTAATAAATTATATTATACAATTATTATTATTTCAGGTTGTTACAAATATAGCTGAAGTCTTCATCTAGCAACATAATATAAACTTGTGTTCAGCTGTATCATACACTCACAACATTTAATAATAATGACGACAACAACATCTAAATAATTGTATAGCATTGTGAGATTATTTTTAATTTTCGTTTGACACTTGTAACTTCAAATATAAATTAAAACAAAGTTCGAAATAACTACCCATGATAATATATTATTGTGTGTATAATAAATGTAAAATCTTTAATTTTCCTAGACAATTGTACAGTATAAGTACTTGTGTGCATTTAATATCCATCGTTTGACCGGGTTCGTATAATTTTAATAGGGTACTATATTTTGTTAAAAATAATTCCGAGTACTATTTTAATAAAGTACAATTTAAGTATTCTTCCGCATAAATTTTCCGTGATAAAAATCTAATTAAAATAATAATCATTAAATATATATAATGTATACTCTAAAACTTTCATTATCATTTTTGGTAGCAATATTTTAGCATTGTTATGATTAAAATGATTAAATTAAATATAATATCAGCGAATAATTCTAATTATAAACAATTTTAGTTATTGATTATGTCTGATAAGGTATAAAATAGTTGGGTGCTTAGTCAGATTATATTTTTAGTTGTCATCAGAATTCTGAATGTTGTATAAATTGAATAGAGAAAATTATTGTGTAACTCTGAATTTTTGCTTTGAAAAATATATTATTTAGTTTTACATGTATGTAATATTATAATTTATTATTAGGTAATTATCTATTCAAAAATTAATTGAAAACATAAATAAATCTGTGATCGGTTGATCAAAAATTATTTTTTTTATTTAGAATTTGATTTACAATGTACCTACCTACCTATTACTTTTAAACTAAATCGTGTGACAATTAGATCGAAAATGTATCCAGTTATAGATAATCTATAGGTAAACAATTAAACACTATTTTTATGTGTTTGAAAGTTTTGTGTTCATGTTTCATTAAATAAAAAAAAAAAATTGTGAATTCAAGTGAGCATTTAAAATGTATGAGAGAGTTGGGTACTTTGATTTCTAAGTCTTAATAGAATATAAGCTATACGAATATCGTTGAATAATAACATTATTATTACCTACTTACTATTATTTTGTTTGAATTTTATTATTTTTAATTAGTCAATAGTAACTGATTTTCATAATAATTCTACTCGACAGTTGGCATTTTCCCTCGTTATACCTAAATATAGGGATACTATCGATGCGGTATGAAACCGTAACCGCGTCTGAACATACAATAAAATATGATATTTTTATTAGAATATAACGACCGTGTCGTCGAGTGTTCATCGTATTCTTGTCTTGGGTGTTTCAGCACACGAGGAGTTGAAGTTCTTGGACATGATCACGGAGAAGAGCGAAGCGAACGCCGCCGCCGCCGCGATGCCGTCCGCCGAATCGAAGACGGTCGTCGTCCTGCCCGCCCATCAGCAACAGGTGCACCACGGCCGGCAGTCCGTCAACCGGCCGCCGACGTCGGCGCTCATCGGACACCATCACCAACACCATCACCAGCCGCCACCGCCACCGCCGCCACCGCCGCCGCCGCCGCACCACCAGCCCGTCGTTCAGCAGCTCAACCAACAGCCGCCGCTGCACCACACCCGTTCCGGTAGCAGCCTGTCCGTGACCGCCGATTACCGCGGTGCCGCCGTCGAACCGCCGCCGCCGCCGGTAATCGTGTTGGAGCCCGGCGGCGGCGGTGGCGGCAGCGGCGGCGGAGGCGGAAGGCGGGCGACCGTCAACGGAAGCGTTTCCGGCGGTGGCGGCGTGATATGCGGCGGTGCCCATCAGCCGCACGCCGCCGTCTGGCACCCGCGACCCATCTACCCGTTCCCGTTGCCGCTGCCCAGCCCCGGCGCCCTGTGGCACCACGCGCAGCCCCATTTCTCCACGCCCGGTTTTCCACCGTTTATCGAGGTAAGTGCACATCGTTGATAATACTATACTACGCTACTACGCGCGTCTTACCGTTACGACAAAAAACCGATTTTGCGTAAAAAAAAAAACAAAAAATAGTGAGAATTTTCAATTTTTACCTTCTCAAAAATAGTATGATAAATCTATCATGATATTATAATAATATCATAATATCGTGACAAGATCTTTATAAAATTACTGCTTTTTTTAGTATATAAATCTGAGTTTAAAAAACAATTATTATACAGGTCGTGTCGATAGCAAAATATACTAAACTAAACTAACTAAATATTATTGATAATAGATAGTTCGAACAAGTTTTTATCCAGAAAACTCGCGGCGATTGATTTCACCAAATAGGTATATTCACTCATTTTTTTCTTCGTCAATATTATTCAAAAATTTATTTTAAGAATTTTCAATTATAGTTTAGGTACTTAATAATATACAAATACCTATACTTAAAGACTATACATTCAAATTTTTAAGACTTTTTGTGTAACTTAAGGAGTGTTCTGTGTAAATATGGATTTCTAATTTTTCTGAAAATATTAACGTATCAAAATCAAAATTTCAACGAGTCTTATCTGTTTGAGCTTTTTATTCTAAGAATATAGTTTATACCTAACAATATAACAATAGCTTTGGAAAACATCGTTATATAGGCTATGCTAAATTTAAAACTAATTCACTAAAATTTATAATTTGTAGAAATAATTGAGTATAATTTACACTACATTCAAATATCTAATAATAACTGATAAACACTTTTTAACGGTACATTAAATTTTTAAAAATATTTTCAACTAAATAATTCACAGTAAAAAAGGAGGATGCCAGGTGAGGTTCTCATAGAAGTTTTTATCAACACAGGAAACTACTCAAGTAGTACAAAAATATCTTTAAAAATTGAAAATAAGTGTCATTAAATATCTATATTTATTTGGTAAATTACCATGTATATACGATAAAGTTAGTAATCAAAGCACTGGGCCGATAGAGCTAGCGGGGGACGCTACTAGAAATGTCACTGATACTTTCATTAGAGTGAATAGAGTACAGTGAGTATAGTCATTATTATATAGCAGTCGATATGACGATAAGATAATAATACAATATTATTACGAATGACCGTACATATAAGGCAGGCATCCGAAATAAACAATGGATTCCATGTAATATACCTAAGTTGTGATTTATTTTTTGGTCGACATAGAATATTATGTAGCAGCGAGTACGATACAATTGTTATACTGTTGTACATTATATCGGTTCGGTGATCAAAATGCAGCTAGTAAAAAATGAAAATGTTACCTTATTATACCGTTGTTTTTGATTAATCATACGGTATTTATGTAATAGAATTATTTTTAAAATTGTGGTCTGCAAGTAGCTTTGATATAGACTATACATAGCTACTTATATATTTAGATATAATTATAATAGTTATAACGATATACTTAATACATGTAACAATCTGCAGTCGACAGATAATAATACAAACCTTTCGCTGTTCCGTATTATTCCGTATACGGATACATCGGAAAATGTGTTTGGCTGTATAGGTACCTGGTACACTCCATTCTTATATAGTGTTTTAATTAATATAATCTCAACCACAGACTTGGGTTAATTGCACACGTTTTGTTTCAACTATTAAAAACGCGATGATTGCATATTGCATCGTTTGCGGTAATGTATTTCTCAACGTATATAATATTATATGGTAGTACGTAGAATCAAAGTTAAAGTTCTTCCCACATAAATACATATTATTATAATACCAGCTGTATCCGACAATTCGAATAATAGTCAACACTTAAGGGTAGATATTCCATTTACATTCAACAATAGCTATGTAGGTAATGAATATGTTTTCGCAGAACTATAATGAGCAGATATATTCAGTGTTAAAAGTCGATGCGCATATTTACTGCAACACCGCGATGACACCGTACTGCGCGCTATGTTTTTGCTAAACCTATCTGAGCGTGTTGAAATTGTTTTGTTGGGAAATTAATATATTTTCATACACGCCACGCTTGAAATAACTATTGAGTACCAAAAGTGTTGTAAGTTTTGGTCAACCTTTGGAACCCGATAAATTATAATACTTTACGCGAATTTGAAGGAAATAATACAGTAAGTTTAACTATAAATATCACGGTGCGCAATATTAAATTTTTTTCATTTTAGTAAAATTCAAAATAAATCATACTGATTTAATACAGTTTATTTAGTGTACTAAATTTGTGAGGCACCATTATAATATAAATCGTGTTCAAAAGACGGCTCTCGGTCATATATTTGGCATGTATTTCAAACTTTAAGTACGGTACTAATGTGCTATATGGTTTAATAAAATAAATAATGACTATAAAGATACTTGGAATATATAATATATTGTTATGAATTATGATACTCCTTAATTGCATTAAAATATTAAGTTTTAATACTTATAAGTTACATAAATATAATAAAACAAATAGCTGATAGTAAATCAAAATTATACGTTGGTCATTTTGGAACTATAACCTAACCTAACCTAACCTACCTATAAAAGTTTTGATTAATATCAGTATAATATATACAGTTAATTATATCTAATTCTACTATACTAAAAATAAATAAATCATAGATACAATAACATAACACGTTTAAAATAAACTATTCTGTCTGTACTGAAAATTCCTCGTGAATATACAAGTCGTAGGTACTTAAGGTACTTAACGTACTAATCAATTTAAAACATAATTCTATAATGAAATTATTATTGCATTTAAATGGTCACGTATGATTTCAACTTATAATACAAATTTAATATATAATAGTATACACCTAAATAAAAATAATAAAAATCCATAACTTTTAAAATTAAAATATGGAAAATTATTACAATTTAAATTTTTTTAAGTTTGCATACTCTACAATAAATTCGATCAATGCTACAGAAACAAATAGGTAAAATATGGTTCAAGTTAAAAAATGTATTCAAACTAACAATTAAATAAATTTGTTCATCACTTTTTTGTTAATAATGGAATTCTAGAAAAATATTTTATTTATGGAGTTTGTTATCTTGTAACTCATTGACATAGTTTATTCAGAATCCTAACAAACGTTTGCCATTATTATTTATATATATCATTATTTTGTTAACCTATATTCAATATTATTAAAAAAAGTATTTCTAACAATCACTACATGGTCATTGGGTTGTATAATTTGTATTTAAGGATACGTACCACATACTATATGTGTAACGGAAAATTAATTAAACAATTTTATTGTAAGTATGCACGAATAATAATTATAGCACAAGCTTGTGTTTTATTATCAATAAAGTAGGTAATTTAAAAATGTATTAAAGGATAAAAAATAATAATGTACACTTGGTAATTGTTTTAAAATAATTGGGATATTAAGAACACTTTATAACTTAGAGATTTTAATTTAAAAAAAAAAAAAAGTATAATAATATGTTTATTATTACGCACGTAAAATCGAGTTAATTCGACTAAACAGCCAATTGAACGGTACTCCGCTATGCGCCCTATGCGTAATATTTAAGTGTTATGTTGTGTGTGTGTGTTTTTCGGTCCCCGACGGACGACAATATCAGTATAAATAAGCTATATTTTATAAAAAATAAAAACTAAGGACGTGATGTTATTGGGATTAGCGCCATCCTGTCTGTGTCGTGTCCTGAAATTATTGTCCCAATAACAACGAGAAAATATCCATTACGGATGGACTGGAAAAAAAAAACAATAAAATAAAAATGAACACCTATATAATTAAACTCGAATCGTGTACAATCTAGAAAACAGCATTTGTTCTAGAATTGTATAATATAATATTATATAATAAGTCCGCAACGGTAGTATAATATTCTTTACATTTTCCCCGTTCCATAACTATTTATGTACCTAGGTATAATGTATGTATATATAATATACATATATATGTATATATAGAGACACATTGAAAACAAAATTTTTGTAGTTATATTTTCCGTCGTAAATGTTGTTGCGTAAAATAGTTGACAGTTAACATGCATGACGAAGGTATATATACCATAATATTGTGTGTGTGTATATATTATATATATATATAATATAATATTACTACTTGTATCATACCTATGTAGTTTGCGTTTGATGGCTGGCGGACTGGTAGGACGACCAGTTGCGGTGGTGATGGAGAGTTTGTTAAGGAGGAGGTGAGGAGTGGTATGGTGGCCCCTGCAATGAGCTACAGCCCGGCTGACTCTGATAAAGTTATTAAATTCCCTAGCTATGCAGACGGCAATAAAACGCAGCTTTACGATCCAGCCCATTGCCTGAAACTTTTGTCATTTTAATGAAAGGTATTAAACACACGGGTACGTATCGGCTGATTATTAAAAAAAAAAAAAAAATACGGTGTTGATGCGATATTTCCCTCTCCATCTTATTTTAACGACATAACGTTGTGCTCGTAATACTAAGTGTATTCAGAGTAAAATTTTCCAAACCTCGTGTTTTTATAGCGTCCTGCAAGCACCGAGATTTGAAAAAAAAAATATTTATTTAATATAATATATATATGTGTGTACCTATAATATAACATTATACACAATTGGATTGTTATTTTTTAGTAGTAGAAATTTTAGAGGTTTATTATTATTATTATTATTATTATTTTTTAATCACTTTTCATATTATATTTTAAACACACTTTAAAATTACCAGAGTAGAAAAAAGGGATGGTTATTCATATGATATACATTTTGAACACAGTATACACTATACCTATATTATAAGTAGTTAAATAGTATTTTTTTATTATTATTATTCTCAATATTGACGTATTTTTATTATAACTGAACAAGTTTAGTTGATAAATAAAATTGACTGCCATCACAAAGTTGCAAATTTTAATATTATTTGATAAGTGACACAATTTTAGAAAATCGTTTTAGATTATGTCATTTCTTTAAAACTAAAGTCGTTTGAAAGGTTTAGAAGCGGTGATTTATTGAAGCTGTGTATAAACACTATAAGAGTTTTAATAATATTGACTATGCAATACACAGTTTCTATTTGTATGGAAAGTACATATTATCATCATTGGTGTATTTTCTTTATTAATATTCAAAACATTCTTTTCCAATTGGTTTGAACTAAAAATCAAAAATCCAATGTTTTCAATGTTGTTTAAGCGTTCATCTACAAGTTCTATTATCATGCTTATATCAGAAAATATTCATTCTATAATAAAATATTTATAAAATAATGCATTTTAAACAAATGCATAAGTTATAAGTTTTGAGCACTAATAGAAAATGTTTACGATATTTGAGATAAAAAATATTATTGTTAAAAGTACATTGATCAATTGCATTTAAAATTTATTGATATAATGTGACTATTTCTAATATTAATGTTGATCAAATGTTTAATTTTAATAAACCGTTTCTATCATTACAATTGTAGAATTTAACTAATAATATCTTAAAAATTACACAAAATTTATTATGACCCTAAACTTATGTGTCAGACGTCAGTGTTACAGTGGTCACACTATTTTTAACAAATTTAACTCTGCCGAGCATTACCAATCACTAAAATGATGTTAAAAGTTAAAATTACGACTCATATCAATTCATATTAGAATTTTACACTCGTTTGTGGTAGTTATTCTTTACATTAACTTATAATCAAAAGACGTATATTTTCAGCATAAAAAAATGTACAAAATACTATTATTAATGTATAAATATAATATGAGGTACTATATTTTTCTCCACTTAGTATGTATAAAAATATTTTTGGTTAAAATTATAGTTTATTATTTAATAATATAATACAAATTCTAGAACATTCTAGTAATATTTTGATAAATCAATACATTTTTTTTATTAATATATAAATATTAATGTATATAGGTAGGTAATTATACAAATTACACATCATATTTTATCGTATAAATATGCATAGAAATAAAAGGCAAATTATATGGCAATCGCAATAGAATGTTGAACGGAAATAATAATTATTATTGCTCTAAACTTTACACCCCGTGAACATATAAAATAAAACCGTATAAATGTTGTAAAAGTAAAAATTTAATTAATATTTTTATATAAAATAAAAGTTGAAATTGAATAAAATATTGATAAAATCATGTTAGCATAATAAATTCTGTATTGTTATGTATTTTAGTATACATTACGAAAACATTTTTTATTTAAACAATTTAATATAATATTTATATAATACGCTATTGCCTATTTCACAGCCAAATTTTATGATTTTGAAAACATTAAATAACTAGTCGGCAATTGATTTGTTTATAATCACAGAAAAAGTTTTAATAATAATTCTAAAAATATACCTTAAGGCTAAAATATAAGTTTTTTTCCAAAATAGCCAAGAACGACCAATAAAATTAGTTAAACAAATTGAACACAATACTATATTATCTATAGGTATGTTAAATATTTATGTATAAATATCTATTTAAAGTCTCATGATAATTTTGTTTACCTCGTACTATCGTTTTGATCGACATTAAAAGAATTATCTATATAGGTTCAAGATTTTTTTTAAAAGATGGACATAGACCTAATTAAAACCAATAGTGTGTTATTTATTTACTCATCAGTATTTGCGTCTCGCTGCAGTAGGGATGTGCGAAAATACCAGCAATTACGATATTTCTGAATTACGTCGATTCGAAACACCTGAATTTACTTAAATTATATCGTTTGTGTAGTTTCAGTAAATTTATTTGAATATCTAAAGTCCTAAACTGTTTGCTCATAAATAATTGAATGCTCAAATTAGTCGATCAATGAACATAATATTATAATATTATTCCAATAGCCGCGTCTATACAAACGTATAGGCGTAAAGTTATGTGACAGGCGACAGTAACATATTATTATTGTTATAGAAATATTATAAAATATTATTATTTAAACAATTATTACATTGACTGGCTATAGAAAGGTATAATTATAATGCACTTTAATACCGTATTTAACATTTGTGAGCACATAGGCAGTGAAAATTTGAAAGCCTTCTCTCAAATTATTTCTAAATACATGAAAATTTTTACTAACTATAGTAACCATTAATTTAAACTAAACAGTTGTAATTATAAATTATACATATACCTAACCAACTAATAATAATTAAAAAAGCAATAGTTATTTGATTATTTAAAAAAAAAACTTATGTTTTCAATATAATTGTTGATAAAATGATTCGTGTTATAAACATGATGTTAACATACATTTATTTTAATATTAAGTTTATTTCTAATTTTAATAATGATTCTTTAATTTTTTGTGGTGAATTCTTTAATATTTAAATTCATTTAATGACAACTATCATTTTGTAAACAAAACGCTCGGCTCCCAGCCGAAAAAAATTGGAGAACCACGATTGCGGTAATAGTGGTTGATACCGTATAGAAAATAGATGACGATAATACTTGTGTAATAAAATAACTAAATGTAGTTTGCATTGCAAAAAAACATTAGTTAACTTCAAAAAGTAAAATTGTTACAAACAAAATCCAAACACATATTTCTATATTTCTTAATATGTTGGTGACCTTCAAAAGGACCACGATCAGGTTTAGTTTTACGCTATGTAGTGAAGTAATATTTTAAATTAATTATGCAAACATAATAATAATAAAATTAAAAAATATGGAACTCGCTTCTGCTGTATATCAAGTTTTTAATGTGACCCATCGGTTATTTAGTACACCCAAATAACCAGAAACCACCTAAATATCAATAAAATATAGTTTTATTGTCTTACTACTTGTATTTTTTCTTATGTCAGATATTATTACACAATCACAAAATATGTTTATACCATATATACCTACTGTTTCATGTCATCGAATTAATATATTAAACAATTTTAAAACGGTAACTGCAGTAGCTATTAAATTGTTGATTTTTTCGATTACTTCGGATTTTAACTATACCTACTTGTTTATTCCACTTCGTTCCATTATTACAAACTAATTTATATTTTTATACCTGTAATAAAATAATTTGCCATCAACTACTCGATTCTTTGGTTTAGACTGAACGCTGCATTACGTCACGCAATATACTATAATATGATTAATCCACGATAATAATAATAATATATATTATACCCAATACTATACACATAGGTTGAATACGGGGTGGTCCATTTACTGTAGCACTCATTATTTAAAAAAAACCGACATTTTGGAAAATATTTTTTTTTCAATAATTTATAAGTCATTAAAAAATATTTTTAAAAATAATTTATATATTTTCACTTTTTTTATTGTCATAATTTTTTTTTTTTTTTTAATCTTTTGATTGACAACATTTATTTTTAATTTCGAATTTTCAAACAGTTTAATTTTTTTTTTTTTAGTATTTCAAGTTTAGACGAGCAGAATAGTGGATCAAAAGTTGGCTAGGACCCCTAAATTCGACTTTTTTGCTTATTTAAATTTCTAATACCTACTTATGGGTAATATACAATTGCGAATGGAACGATTGCGAACGGATCTTTTCCGGTAACACAATTGTGAACGTTTTTACCTGACTTTAATTTTGAGGTGTTGTCAGATTTGATGTCAATAACAAATTTTAAAAATAATTAAATAGTAATAAAATAAGGGTTTTTTTTTTATTACACCACATTTTATATTTAAGAAAAACTGGAAATTTCCACCAAGGAAAAAATTTTAAAAACTATTATTTATTCTGAATGTATTATTATGCACTATTTTATTTTTATTCAGAACCCAGATGTATGTATGTATGTATTATTTTATTTATTTTTCAGTTTCTAACGTAACACTATAATATGTGAATTTTTAAAACTAGTATTTTGAATGTATTATATTTATATTATTAAATTATCGACACTTCAAAAAAAAATCAAAAATTTCAGTGGTCCATAATAACTCAAAAAAAGTTAAAATATTTTGAAAATTTAACTGTATATAGATAACACTAATTTAAACATTTTGTGAAAATTTCAAGTATTTACAGTGATTAGTTTTTGAGTTACAACCATATAAAAAACTGGTTTTGCGTAAAAATTCCCGTTTTTCCGTTACTTTTTTTCTTGTTTTTCTTGATTTTTTTGAAAACTTTACTTTTGATCTGAATAATGCACTTTGTGTTGATATTTTACAACGATTTTATACAACGAAAATTGTTTTAATTAATCCACATTTTAAACATTACCTACATATTATTTTGTAGAATTTTATTTTAGTTTGTAACGAAGAGTTGTTGTTTTAATTGCATTATTAATACCAATATAGTCATCCGTTACATATTATATACAACGCCGCCGAGGTAGTCGTAAAGCTAAGCTTTACCGTTGGCGTTATTATAATGATAATGATATATGTAGGTATACGCGAGTCGGTCGAAAGTCTGTCGGTCGGTCGCCGACATTCGCTCGCGCGCACTGCATTGATCGCTATCGTTACGTCCGACAGCCGCTCCGGAAAAACGCCGCCTAAACGCCGCCACACATCGGCTACTTAACGTAAGTGGTAAAGTGCGTACCGCGGGTACATCGGAAAAACCGGTTTTCCGTTTTTGCGCGCGGACATTGTCGGCCGAGTCATTGACATCGCCGTCGCCGGTGCGTGCAGGTATATATATCTATAGAACTACCTATACCTAAAACTAACTTACCGTAATATAAATTACTATCGGTTATTTAAATCATATCAATATTGGAAAAATAAAGTTATCCTAATATTCTTCCTGTAAGAAATTCACACTTCAAAACTAAAAACCACGAGATTATAAAATGTCTTTCGTGGATTGGATATAGCACTTAGTATATTTTCGAATGTACCTATATAGTAACAGACTACTAGTCCTTTCATTTTTCTATTATTATTTTTTAGATAAATCCCTGAAACTTTTGTCAAAGTCCGTCAAGTATTTTTGGAGTACAAACATGCAATATTTTTTATATATATATTTATGGATTATATAAAATTATTTTTTATTTCCATTACCAATTATAGTAACATAGAGGTATACTCAACAAAATATTCGATTAGAACGAAATTTCTATGTGAGCCGCCCTATGACAACCTCTGTAGGCTTAAAAATGAAGTTGGATTTAGTGATTCCTTGTGTTTCGAGAAGTATATATGTGTCTAAAATATTGGATAAGTGGTTTTGGAAGAGTGTAGGCATCAACAAACGCAGAATAATTAAAATTTAAACTTTTATTTAATTTTCTAAACGGTCTGGGGGTAAAAATAGATGTAATATTGAATATATATCAGCCATATTTTGGCAAAAGTTTTAAATAGTTTAAGACTATTATTTTCTTTTTTTTTTTTTAAGTTTTACACACTATAACTGTTGAACAAAACAAAAAAAGGGGGGGGATGAAAATTTCGGTAAATTATCAATGAATGCAAAAACAGAAGGGAGGCAATTCACACTATGCCATACAGCGCAAATATAGTGTGTGCGTGTGTGTGTGATAACATGGAATCAAAAACATATCAACACACAAACGTAGTTATAACAACTATATTATTATTATAATAATAATGCGATGTAGCGCCGTAATAAATCGACAGACGACCGACGTATTATAAGACGAATATCGTTGTGTACGTGTACACTGCAAACGCGTGCGCGGTCACGTGTGTACGTTACAGTGTGTTTAGAAATATCGGCGTTCGGCGTTGTGTACGTCTTATAATATATTATTTGATATACAACAAAATATGCCTACGGGTAATATATCTCTATATATACGTATGGTGCATATACGATCGAGTTCGCAGCCCGTACGACGAATGCGCCTGCCGTCGTGTAGTAGGTTATATACGTATATAGGTACGAGTATAATATCGCATTAACATTCGCACGCCGCCGAGAACGGGCTCTCGTGATTACAAACTGTTATTGTGTGTTATTAAAATCGTGATAATATTATTCCTACGGCATAATAACGAACACACACTGACGACGTGCACTTGATGATGATGATATACGCTACCGTTCGATCACACGCGCGTCCGAGTGTGTGCGAGACGGATGCAAAACCGTCATCCAATCAACCGCCGAAAGCGCACACACGAACGCGAAATAATATACGTCGTCGACCGATTTGCGCGTGTGTTGGCCGGATGTGTTATAACAATATTATTATGATAATAATAATAATAATATCATTACGTGTAAAACGACGACGTGGCACCGATCCTGGTCGGAGTGCGGTGACGACGGCGCGGCGAGGCGGTCCGCAGATTTCCCATGGTGCCGTCCGTCGCGCCCGCGGTCGACAGATCGTCTTCGTAAAGTCGTCGTCGTTGTCGTCGTCGTCGTCGCCGGAATAAATTATAATACACGCAGTAATTATATATGCGATGCAATTCGAGTGTATATTATATTGCTCCGTGAATGTCGAAACCGACAACTCCATTAAAATAAACACGCGCGAGTATAATACGTAATAATAATAATAATAATAATATTATCTGCGATAATAGTATAATACGCATATTGCACCGCTGCAACTGGTATAATATGATGTCGTAATACTATAATAATTTACAATAATAATATATTATGCGTCGTGTTCTGTTTTTACTTTTTTTCTCTCCGCAGTCGTCCCCGAGGCGGAAAAGAGGGTGGTGTTCCGCTGCTCGCGGTACAGCGATCGAACAATATAAGCTCGCCCGCTGCAGAGCTTATATCGAACCCCCGAAATAATGTTACAAAACTATCGAACCGCGATCGTAAAGTTTTCGAAAATTAAGCAAATTATACCGTCATTTTATTATAGACACCTATAAATCATCAGTGGCGAATGTGAAAGAGGTAATAACGATAAACTTACCTACCTACCCGTTTTCGGGGTAATATACGCATTATTAAGAATGTTTGAAGTGCTGTCAATATTAAAAAGTGTAATGACTTAAAAAAAAAAAAATTGAATTTACCCACTCTTAATCTCGACGGTTTACCTTCTTGCGACCACTTCACCCTGCACCCTGCACAATCAACCCAACATCCCCGTCGTATACAGTATTCGCACTTATTTTATAAATAATTGTTTTTAATATTGCACATGACAATTTTTTTTTTTTTTTTTAATATGCTATTAAATAAAATTTAGCTGTCATAATAATTTTCCAATAATATCTCTAAAACTTCGAAACGTTTCTTTTCGACTACATGAAAATGATATATTTTACCGTCCTAATATCAATACCCACTCAATATATTAATAGTATATAGCAACCGTGTTCTGAATGATTATAAATAAAAAACTATGTTTAAATTCGACTAAATTTAAAAATAAATAAAAAATATTGTTGTATAATTATTGTATGTTACTCACATTTGGTTGCACACAAAACGAATATTTGAACGAATGAGGGGGAGAACTACCGTCCATGGTTTTTTTTTTTTTTTTTTTAATCTAACATAATCATATAGTAGTCCTGAATCCCTCCTTCGAGGTACTATATAGTGCTGGTTACGCCACTATTGCAGTGATCCTGCACGTGCCTAAATAATAATATGTACGCCATTAAAACATGACAAACGTGTTTTCAGACTTCGCTAGCCGATCAAAACAGTTTGCATGACATTTACGCAATGTCGCAATGGCCGTGAAAAAACCTTGCAGGTATTGTCGTATTGATGTCAAAAAAATAAAAATAAATATATATTACCATTCTAACGTACGGTCATTTGGGAGCGCAATTCCAATTTGTTTTATAAGTGTGAGTCGAATCCGAAATAGGCCGCAATTTTTCGTCATGTCACGATATTATTATCTACTTACTGTGTTTAAAATTTTTCTACTGTTTCTTATCGTTTCTTCGATAATAATATAAAAAAATATTCTGTAAACGATGTCCCTATGTAGTATGTATGTAGTATATAATATATATATATACACATACATACATATAATTTTAAATATTGACGAATAAACTAAAAACGTGTACACAACGCGAGCATATTAATTAACAATGAACCCGTCAAAATTATTGCACTACCCTCTTCACGGCTGCACACCCTTCCCCACAACTTTGGTGAATATGATTTTGTGAAATTTTCAAGACTTATAATTTATATTATTTGAATACCTATAATATATTACTTTAGTTATTACGGCATCAATAAAACAACTCTTTTATTTTGTGAAATCGCAATATAAAAAACATTATATTATTATACCTTTTCCCGGACTTGCCCGGTGACGTCCTTGAAATTTCGCCACCCGGAACGATGTTCCCGCCTCTTGTTCGGCGCGTAGTCTATTAATCTAGACAACGGTGGTTAACGTTAACATTATTGTCGTGTACTGATTGTGCTGGTCGAAAGAAGAGGAGTGCGGGACACCTGTTGTCCCGCGAATGGACAACTGTAATACATTATACTATATTATTATTAGCCGGTAATTAATATAATATCTGATGCAACAGTCATTCGTTTAATTACTATTATATTAATTTATGAAAAATCGTAGTAGCGTTATGTATTTATATAGGCACGTCTTTTTCCGTATAATATCATGATTATAATAATGTTAAATCCTTAATAACAATTAAACATAATATAAAAGGCTAACACCAAATAAATTTTTTTTAAAAAAAAAAAAAAAAAAAATGAATTAAATATGTTTACATTTTAAATATATGTATTTTTTTTTTCTGCAATCCGTGTCTATTATTATTGTTTTTATTGTTTTAATTTAACGCTCAGGAATGTTCTATATTATGTAATAGCTATATAGGTAGTATTGCAATGAGTAATAATACAATGTTTTTTAATTTAAATTAAACTAAATTACGACGTTGACATTTCAATTTCTTCTTTTGCGCAACACTATATGGATAGGTAAGATATATGATGTGAGTAGGCAGACATACATAAATAAATTAACAATTATTACAACTTTAAAAACATAATTTAATAAAAACGAAACAACAACAACAACAAAAACAATAATATAACATGGGCTTTTCTCTAAACGTAGGTAGGTATAAAAATAATAATATGCTAATGCCCGATGACCAATGGTTGACGTTAATGGTCTTTTATTATACAGATTAACGCAACTTTTAGTACATTTTTAACTGTAATTTTCAATTCTGAATCAGCTTTCATTTTGCTGCATGTCTGCATAAAAAGTTATATTTGTATTTCATTTTCCACAAATAATGCCGGTAAAATTAATTACAATCGAATTTATTATTCAAATTTCATTTTGGAAATTGAAACGAATAAAAAAAGTTTTACAAACTATATTAATTTTCACGAGCTAGAAAAATCATTTTTATTTATTAATACAATTTTGTATACTTTCCGGGCATCTCGAACGCATTTGTTTTTTCTAATAATATATTATAATAAATTATCAGAATGCATTATGAATTTTTACGATCAGGTAACTATGTACATTATGTATATTATCATTATTATAAAGTCCAACCGTTAGAATGTGAATATAATAATTTATAACATTACAATTAGTAATTATTATGCAAATCAATCTATACAGAGACTTCATCGCTGTAGTATTTTTTGATTGATTATCAATATTAATATTTTGTTATAAGCTATACCCTATTGTACTGCGTACGGGGCAATATAATTTCAAGAATTAAATTAAATAAATTGAACAGATAATATATTATCATTGATCATAAATACTATTTATAATCAATGATATTATGCATTCGTATAATTTGAATATAATAATAATTTGTAAAAACATTATATTTGTACACGCGTCGAGGTCGATTAAAGTCGTTTGTCATTATTTTTATGTCGATATTTGTAATATTATAAGAAGCTTACTATATTATTTTTATTTTTAAAACAGGCACGTCACTCTGTTGTAGAGTATTGACTATTGACTGATTATTGATGTCCAATGTTTATCGTAATTGAGTAAGTCTTAGTAGGTAGATTGTATATTATGTTAAATTTGAAATTCAATGAAAAAAAATAAAAAAAAACATCGAATGTGAACGGTTCTGTAATTTTCACTCAGAACATATCCATGTGTATTATCATCATATGGATTTGACACAACACAATTAAATAACACGTACGAACCAATTAAATATTAAAATAATTAATGTACTTATTATAGAATTAATAATTAAAAAATATAAGTATAGCTACAAATAGTTGGTCTAAACACTGGTGACACTACGACTGACTCGTCTCGTGTGTAGGTATGTATAGGTATTTTCTCAATTATTACATTTCTATATTATGAAATACTTATAAAAAACAACCTTAAATTGAATTTTTAAAATAATGATCCAGTACCTATTAATATTTTTCACTTCAAAAAAAAAAAAAAAAATTAATTTCTATTAATAGCCAAAATACTTTGAAAATTATACCATTAAGGTATAAATATTTTTATGACAATTTAAGGAGTTTAACAGTACAACAATTATTTGTTTTTGAATTACAACAAAATAACATAACCAATTTTAGTGAAAATTGGTTTTAATAAAGATTTTCATTTATGAATTTAGTTTTCCTCTCAAAAAAAAAAAAAAAATCATTGACAACACAATTATTTACCCATTGACATACAATGAATGACATGAAAACGAAAACGATTGAAGTGTAAAAAAATAAATTTAATTTAAAACAAAATAAATTAACTTGACATTTTATAACGAACATTTTATTTGTTGATCTTACGTTAAAAAAATAATTTGATATTTAAATTAACGAAAACTCAAAAACAAAAGTTCAAAAGCTAAAAAAAATAATTATAACTTTTTAACTCCTTAATTCCTTGCGTTGAAGTATTAAGTACAGTGTAAAAAACTGTGCGAGAACTATGGAGATTAATAAGCTATTCACGAGGATTTTATTCGGTATAATAATATAATATAATACGAGCACATATTATACAATGTATAACGCGGTTCCTACGTATATTATATATTGGCAATAGAAAGCAGACTTTTGTCGCACGTCACCAGTCGATCAGTAGGACGGAGTGTTTGAATCTTGTGTCAAACATCGTCTGCAACGGGTGAAAAACGGAAAAATATAGAAGCGACTGTGTGTTTTATTATTTTTTTACAGTGAAATTTAACCATTATTTAACTATTCGGATTTTCACCCAACGATAACATATGACCATCATATAGGTACACCCATACAGCCGTAAAAATCTGTGATAAACGCCAAAACTCATAAAAAAAAAAAAAATTATGTACACCCGTTCCCAATATTAAATTAAATATTAATGCATTGATTATTGCATTAGCTAATCGCTACACGTGTAGACCGTCGCCATAATATTATATTATAATATACCGTGATCTAATATTATCGTTTTTTTTTGCTTTTTCAGAACGAGTGGTCCAGACACTGTCGATTGCCGATGTTCAACCCGGAACTGCAACCGGAACCGGTGAACTTGCAGAACAACAACCACCACCAACGCCGACCGGAACCGGGCCGGGCGCTGGAGATCGCGGGCAGGCTGCAGCAGGAGCGCGCGGCGCACAACCGTCCGGCGGCCGCGAACCCCCCCGCACAAGACGACCGGGAACAGACCAGACACCACGCCTAGCCGAGACGAGCGCAGTCGTAGTACACAATATTATTATACTATTATTACGATACTACATATATATAATATTATAAGTTCCATATTCTACGACGTCATCACGGGACCGTTCAAAAATACCTTAAATAATAATGACAACAATAATCATCGTCGTCGGACGACGATCGCGGTGACTGTAATAATAATAATAATAATAAAAACCATAGGTGTTTAATACTGTCGCGATTGTGTATGAGACGTGCAGATGAAGGAGACGCATGACTACGGGCGAAACGCAATCGTCCGATTTTTTTCAATAAGCTTGTAAAAAAAATAAAAATAATAATAATATTAATGAAAAAATCGTTACGACTTTAATGTTTTTAAAGTATTATATTATTATTATTATTATTATTATCGCCGTCGTCGTCGTCGTCGTTGATCGACGAGCTTATGCAGTCGCCGGAGACTTAAATGTTTATTGTTGTACCTATATTATCGACCCCTCTGCCACCATCGGACTTTGATATCGTTGTATTATACACACTGCTGCCGCCGGCACGTACATAGAGTTAGATTTAATAAAAAATAATAATGATAATAATAATAGTAATATAATATAAGAGTACGAAAAAATTTATCCCGACCCCGTAGGATTAAACGCGTCGAGTCGAACGGACGCGTGTTAAATTGTATAAAATAAAATATATATATATATATAAAATAAAAACGACGTTGATAGAAATATAAAATGTCAAACAAATAACGACAATACAAACAGCGGTTTTGGCGAATTCACGTTCTGGCCGTTATGCATCGACGTGCATACATGAAAATATATTATGTACAATTTATGTGGCATCATCAATATTATTAGTTATTACTTATTA
Organism: Aphis gossypii; assembly: GCF_020184175.1. Taxonomy (NCBI): domain Eukaryota; kingdom Metazoa; phylum Arthropoda; class Insecta; order Hemiptera; family Aphididae; genus Aphis; species Aphis gossypii. The sequence continues at coordinate 53,190,046 of NC_065533.1, forward strand.
CTAACTATAAGTATTGTGTATTTTTTAATCGTTTCGTGTGTTTTTCGACTCGCGACGACTGGAAATACGCATCTTATCTGATAATGCTAATTTAGGTGGTTAAAGACCGCCCGCGTGCCAGCGCCGACTTTTGAGTACTTTAAGTATACTAATAACGTACACTCGAAACATATATATAACTGTTTTCCGGGTGCGATGTCGACACATAATAATAATATCAAACTATTTATAAGTTTGTGACGTTTGTGTACGTGTGTAATGTTAAAATATTATATCCTATAGTCGCCTTATAAGATTGATATATTAAATGCGATCGTCTGTGTTAGTCATTACATTGCAACGACCAACGCGACCAGTGAAGTTCGAGGGGGAGTGTAAAATCAATGTGAATTTAGCTTGTCATGTGTCATGTTTATATTATTATATCTTATTATTTCGTTATACCTAGTTATTATTTTAAGTTTAAAAATGAATATTTTACAATGTTATTATATTTGTATTATTATTATTACTATTATTATTATTATTTTATCAAATAATCGTATGGAAAATAACTACTTACGCTTTTTTACGTTATTTATTTTTCTTTTTGTTATTAGTTTTTAATTATATATTAGGTAATATTTATTCATAGCATTTTTAACATCAACTAAAATTGACCAAGTTTTTAACTATTATAATCGTATATAATATCTTTGTCTCGGTATAATTATTACTGTTACCACTACTGTTAATCTATTTCTAAGGATACCCTGGGTAAAACTACTGTTGTACAACTAGTTGTTTGAATAGATAAACAATATTTCTAAATGTTGAAAACACAAAACAAGGAAAAACTCCCTCCTATGTTAGAATTTTTCTAAACCAAATAACTGTAGGTGATACAGACACCAATAGACATACTTAAACAAAAAAAAAAACATTTTCAAAGAGTTTAGAAATCATAATTATAATATAAATAACAAATTTCAAATTAAAATTAAAAATAATATATGCGAAAACAATTTGTTCGTATAATATTTTAATCCCACCCTCTATATGTGCCTGGGCTTTAGTCACATTATATTTTAAACTATGGTTTTTATATTACTTTTTTTTAAATATACTTCGATGTGTACTTATACATTTATTTAATACAAAGGTTCTTCATTCCATCAAACTTCTCGACTTACGATTATTATTACTACAATTTATTATTATTGTAACTATTATTAATATTAGATTAGTTTAGACATTTTGAGTGACATATTATTCGTCTTAACATTATTACAATACTAAATAATAATATTTTAGGTATTATTATTATTATTATTACTTAAATACTTATTGATTAAAATATAATATAACTAAGCTTTTTTTGTCAATATATTTTATGTACCAACGAGTCATTTGGTTAAAATAAATCATATAAATTTATCTACCTATTAATAATAATCACATACATTTTTAATACAAAACATCATTACACGAATAATGTATAGATTTAAGTGTATTATTTACAATTGTATTATTATGATAGAACGATCAATAATACAGTATATTACATAATACATATTATAATCTAAATCTTGTGTGTTAAAAATAGCTGTTGTTATATTTGTTTTAAATATAACAAAATATATAAAATGCAATAATTGTTCGTTATTACAGTTAATTATTATTCCACTCGACGTATGTTGTCAAGATCTGTAAAAAAAAATGTTTGATTCGCACACGGGATGAGTTGTGTATTTTTGAAAACTACCACTTAAACTATTATAAACTCGTACAACTGTGCAGTTATTTTATAACTCAAATCCGACATGTCAGTAGTTAACCAGATAACATTTGAATGTGTGTATGTGTTTATAACAATATATTATATTTCCTGACACGAATAATCGTATTCCAAGAAGGACTCAAATTATATTATCTAGACACTATTCGCCAACCGAAGTCTCGTCAATATAACTTATTTAAAGTCCCTAGTGTTATTGATATACCGAACCACTGCAATGCAATACCTACCTGCTTTGAGGGAAGTCATAATATTTACTTTGATATCATTGTCATATTTTAATATGGTCTGTACGAATACACACAACAAAACCTTTACTTTAAAGTGTACACAAAATATTTATATTTTATTTAATTTGACCTACTATTATTTATGTCGTCCTTGCACTAACACTGGATCATCCTGCGTTGTGCGTCTTTCGATTGTTCGTGCAACTTATGATCGTCATTCATTAAATTGTACACTGCAATCGCTCTTATACTGATCCTTCAAATGTTATCGTAAACGATTTCTATGACAAAAATACGAGTAAGTATATTATATTAATATATATTATTAAACATTTTATAGGAACATTAGGAACATAAATTACGACTTTCACCCGCGTTGATCCATTGACCATAAGTGAAATATGGAGTAGCGGCGGCGATGGCAAGAGCAGACGTCATGATTTATCTAATCACCTATCAATTATATTGTATTTAGTTTAAAAATTGTTTGCACTATAAAAAAATGCAAGTAGTCGATACCTAATAGTCAATTCATGCTGTAATAACGCTTAATCACTTATAATGACGTATTCGTTACATTCATTTAATTTCACTTAAAAATGATCGTCTGTGATAATGAAAAAAAAACGATATTTTTAATGCGTCCTTGGGACTAAGTGAAACATCGAATGTGTTTATTTATTTATTTAAAAAAATCATAATGTAGAAGTTTGAAATTTTAATATTTAATGAAACTTTATAGTAAATAGGGATAATTATATCGGTGTACTATTTTTCTATAGTAAATACCTACGCAAAAATAATCGTTCACAAAGTTTCGGTTTGAATATTGGTAACATCCATTAAAATATTCTAAATCGTGTTTCGCCACATCTAACTATGCGCCCATCGCCCATGTTGTAATTAGTTAAACCATTTTAACGTCTTGCCGTGTTTCAAATAAAAAAAATAAACATAATATCAAACGAATAATGTTGTGGTTAATAAAAATATAACTTAAGTTTTGTTGATCACAAAATCACATAAGTATAGCTATACTAGTACTTAACACCATATAGGCGTGCGTAGATTGCAAAAGTAGTCACCCATATTATATTATTATCAGTCCTCTGTTTTAAAACTATTAGATTTTTTTTTTTAAAACTCAACGTGCTTTTAATGTACACATAATAAGAGAAATACGAGTTACACATTACCATACATTATTTCAGAGAGAGAGAGAGAGAGAGAGAGAGTTGTCCTGGATTAACATTACAGTTAAAATATGAACAAAAAAAAGTATGTACAAATGAATAATGTTATCAATAATAGATATAATCATATTTAGGACATTGAAAATTGGTTTTTCAGTAAACGATTACAATTAATTCATTAAAAAAATTGCATATACGTATTATACTATATAGCCATTAGCCACTACTACATATCTGTATACGTTAAACTACTTAAACTGTTATACTGCGGAACTTTCAACAATAGAGCGTGGGCGCAGTGAATTATCCTAATTTTTCAAATTTGCAATAAAAATATAATCTAAAATTGATTTCGAAAATTAAGGTATATTTTTTAGGGTTAGTACAGATATATGAGAAATTCGATTGATACAATGCAATCATATAGGGCGTGACTGAGCACATCCTGCAACGTGCTGTGCAAACTGCTTTACACATTTCTAGACACCGGAGGACACGGAAATATAGGTAACGGATATTCAGCGAAGTTTTCAATGTTTTGATCTACAGCCAAGGACACCAAAAGATAGGTAATATTATATAGGCTTATCGCCAGATATTATATGTTTTTATTTCACTGGCGGACTGGCCAACAAATAACAATAATATTATTGATCGTAAAATTCGTATAACAAACTAAACAATAATTATTAAATGTGTTTTGCATTTTAATAACGCATAAATAATTTTCGCAACGCGTATCTTACAACACATTATATTTTATGAATTATACTACATTATTATTATAAATATTAAATACTACGGGTACCTAAGCGTGTATTATAAAGAAAATACGAAACAGTAAACTGTTTACACTGCTGTGTCACTTTATATGACAATGATAAATAAGTCAGACAACGTTCGAAACGAAATTAAAATAATGCTTATCGTACGAGTATAATAATGTGACTGTTCTCGTAGAAACGCGCGCGCGCGACATCCATTGTATCCATTACGTTTTAACAGGAACAAGAATTATAATACTAACGAAAGCGGATAAAGTATCATACAATTAATTGACACAAAAAGCCACGGAGTAAGTTCCGTGAAAGTTTATTTAGATTTGTATTAATTGTAGTTATGTGTATGTATAGGTACCTGCAGAGTACATGATATTATAAGACCCAACCGGTAATCACAAATATAATACATTATACATATAATAGTGTACATATACATATCATACGAAATTACAATTTATACGCATTCGAATAGGTAAGTCAACAAATTAAAAATGTTTAATGATATCTATCTCATACTACTTTTGAGAGAAAACGTGAAATTTATCATTTAAATATACCCGTGCGTGTTAAATATTTACATATACGTATACTCACCGGCTATTATAGATGTTTAAAGTTTTGGGGCCACACCGTCACTGCGAACGAATCACCTCTATTTTATAAAACAGGACTGTAACTCAGTAACAAAAGGTTTTTTTTTTACTTTGTACGTATTTGTTTTGTCTATTGTTGAAAACCAAAAATACTAAACAAACAAATTATATAAATATTTTTAAAATGTATCCTTATTAACTATAAAAACGTCACACATTAATCAAGAATTAAATAAGTGATTCATTTAATTTCATTGAGCGAGAGACTGTTTACCTGTTAAAAATATATAGAAATTTATGGCTAGGTACGTCAACTGATCGTAAATAATTCATTGCACGACAATTATTTTATCGCATAAGCCATTTTATGGTAAGGTTTTTGATCATATAATATTATTCCGAATTAATAATTACCCATTCTGTTTATAAATTAGGATTATATATAAAATATAATATAATTATATATAAAATTGCATTAATAACTGACTAACTACAAAATGTTAAACTATAATACATTATATTAGCAGTGTTGTAAGTAACGTATTCATTGATATATTATTTCTTCTATAATTTATCAAAATCTTATCAAATATAAGTATATAATAATATGTATTACATTAGGTCATACATTTAACTTGATAAACTAGCCATTAAAATGTATGTTATTTATAATTGACTTTTGAAACAAATTATAATCATATGATTATACAGCTAAAGGGGCTATGGATCGACAATATTTTATTATTCAAATACGACAATATTTTTAAAACTCTTTCTTCGACTTATTTATATTTTATTGGCTTTAAATTTATTATTTTACGATCTCTATAAAATAACTGGTTTGAACAATTTACAATGCAATGTTTACCAGGCGAGACTACAGGACTTTTAGTGCTGGGGCATAAATATAGATTAACAGGGTGAATATAACAGATTTTATTCCGAGAAAAAATATGACCCGGTTTTATTTTTTTTGTTTCGCGAAAGTACCACGCCGCGTACCCATATAATAGGTATTTATTTTATCCGTGAAATAACTAAAATCGTTGATCGTTTTATCATCGTCTTTAATGCATTTACGCTGGAAACTTTTTAAATAGTTACCTATTCAAAATACGATTTCAACATTTTTTTTTCTCGACGTGTTTTCAGTCCTCTAGCGACGAGCGTCACGTCCCGCGTTTGGTGGCTTGTCGCTTTGTCAAGACCCTGCTTTAACTCTGTAGCCGTGGGTTCTGGTTTGTTGACTTAAACGTTCCCTACCGGTGACAATGTCACAAAGCGCCATACGAGATCGAAGGTCAAGCCCAGGATTCCGCCAAGAGTAGAGCCCCGCGATCAGACTCGCACTTGCCGTTTGACGTTTCTCCTTGGATAATCCTTTGATACGATAGCCGTCGGTTTAGTTATCATAAATTATTAAATTTAATGATATTTTATTATTTTATTTAATAAAAGATCCTTTTTTATATTTTCACACTTCGTTTCGCAAAACAAAATCATTAACGTCACTAATTGATTTTAGTCTGCAATAGTAGTTTTTAATCATATTTTTTATGATCTAAATACTTCAAAACATTAGTAAAACATCAGTAAAACCTCGTTATCTTTATTATTTTTTTTTTTAATCACGATCGGTATGTGGTATGTCGAATTCCCACGTCCATATTTGAATTATGCTATGTGTCGAAGATATATCGGTACACATCGCTTATTATTATGATTCACTAATTCGAATAAACAACAGATTTAAAAATACGATAAGTTATGTAATGTCAAGGTGATAAAGTATAGACGACATAGATAAATAAAACTATAACTATGTAATATTACCCACCATGAATTATGAAAATTGTGTTTGTCTAATATTAAATTTATCATCTAGTCACAGGGGTGGATCCAGGAATGTTTTACGGAGGGGGCGCAAAATTTTATTTATACTTACGACTAAGCTGCCTGCATTGTAACATAATACGTAAAAGCAACAACAAACCTATTTTAGGGATTTTTTTTGGGGGGGGGGGCGTGCGCCCCCTTCGCCCTCCCCTTGGATCCGTGCCTGTCTGGTCATTCAAACACATAATATAATATTATAAACACGTGTTACACTTGAACGCTTATTATAAGGTAGTTGCATTTAAAATAATATAGTTTTAATTTTAATTTATTTTATACATATATAACCGTGGGTGTTATGATCATCGTGCATCAATCGCTACGTGTATTACGACCATTAATCAGTGATATCATTATTAGTAATAGATTTATCAATTTCTCATCATACGTGTAATTACAAGTTCGTGGCTATGATTCTTAAAATCCGAAAAGTACATACGACCTATAATAGGTCACTGTATTTGTGTGAGAACAATATTTAACTTTAGGTTGACTACGCAAGCCCCAACCCCGAAAAGTTGAAAAAAATTCATCCAGTACTGAAAACCCTTTCATTTTAAAAGCATACTTGAATTTTTACTTGTGAGACTTTACTTTACTACAGTGTTAGTAAAAAAAAAAAAAACTAAAATTAAAAATTTATTTCCTGTAGATAACAAGCTAACAAATTCAATTATTTGTTTCATAATCAATATCAAATTTCTTGAAATGTGTGTTTATTTCTCGTCCGCTATTATATTTGTCTAAACGCACGCGAATAACGAATTTAACACGATATGATATTATTATTTTGTCATTATATTGGAGACGTCTGGACGTCTATAACATAGCATTGCTCGTTATTCCGCTTGATGAAATATAATTTGTTTTTTTTTCTTTTTTAAATCCGACGGAGAAAACGAAACTCCACGCGTTCCGCACTGCCAGTAATTAGTGGGTATCTACCTGCAAATGTCGTAAACTCGTAACAACGTTATTATATCGTATAATTATTATGATTCAGGTGTATGTAAACCATACATAACCTCTACTATACTTCATCGTACGTATTATTTGCGTATTCGTCTGTAAAGTACCTACATTATATGTAATGCATAATCAGAAATAATAACAGTACCTTGTAAATATGCGATGAATATATAAATACAATATAATATAACATATTAACATCGTATATACGAGTACATACACGTCATAATATAATATATATTACGCATCTACAGTTCATGGTGGTGGACCGTGGGCAGCAGTAATGATGTCGTTCAAAAGACAATAATTCGACAATTATTCTTATAGTTAGGTATATGAGATAAGGATTAAAAATAGATCGTATTGTAATATGGATTGAGCTATTGAGCTTTGATGTTCGACTAAAGGCCATATCGTGGTTACAACTTACGCGGTTTTGCTGTCGGTTTTATCTACGACGAGTGGTACCCGTTGTTTTTCCCAAATCACGAAATTCCCAAATGCATTTTTTCCCGAATAATATTTTGCCCGAAAGTCTAAAAACCCTAAACCAGTTTTTCCTAACACCTTTTTCCCCTTATTCCCGAAATGAAAACATTTTAAAAATTTAAAAATTTTGTTGTTACTGGCGTATTTTCCATGTATATTATATTTTATGCTTATAACTAAAATACTATTATTTATAATATAAAGATAAAAATAGTATTTACGAAAAAGTACGAGCATTACCACACTTTACAACGTTACAACGACATAATATGTATAATTTATATACTATTACTATTGTTGCCACATGAACATTATTAATTGATTAGTATTTTACACCGATATCATCTCGAACTTTTGATATTATATTATTATGATTGTTATTGCTTGTGTACACGTAAATCGTGGTGATTGTTGTAATCGTTAAGTCTCGTTATACTTTCATTTTATATAAAATTAGTGCGTTTTAATATATTAAAAACCGTACCACATTTAAAACTAAGCGATTAATTCTAATGCTAATAGGCGCGTATAAAATGTAAATAATATGACGTATAATATTAAATCTTTGAAATGATTAGGTACCTATAATGTAATATTATACTACATTATATTATAGTCTAGACTTTTTTGTTGAATTAAAATTTCGACTCGCCTTCATAATCTACCGACTTATCGAATCAAAAGAATAAATAACGAACTTTTTACTTTCAATAGTTTATTATTATGCTTTTATTTTTATTCGCATGGTTTGGTTTACGATTTTTTACAATCTTGCGGATGTATTGTGTATAGTATATTGACAGTGTGATTTAACTTCAAGTGAACAAATATAACGTAACAAAGTAAAAGCTGCCGTTTCTGTTACAACAATATAAACGCATTTGACTGTCATAATTATTATTTATAAACAGTATACAATTAATTATGTTTAACGATGGCTAAATGCCAATAACGTTTTACACAGGTGACTATTTTAAAAGACATCGTCTACTCGTGGAGTACCTACTACCACTTTTCGACTGCAGTATTTTTTATCAACTAAATTTGCATTTTTAATTGCTTATTTTAACAAAAACAATTAACCACTATGCGGGGATAAATTGCGTATAGATATTAATAATATTAATATTAATATTTTAATCGCAGTGTCCATGATTTTTTTGATTTCATTTCTTTTGTTAATATTTTGCGTTACACATAGGTATATTTTATAATACCCACAGATGTATAAAAATACTAGATATATCCCATACGTATAAAATAATGTCTTCGGTAAAATGCGCCACCAAAGTTTATTTAAGAGGTAGGTAACTGTTTACAAATAAAACTGATATGATAAGTGACAAGATACTTTAATACTATTTTGATGGGCTATATTTTCAATTTCGATTTTGTCAGAACGTAAAACTTCAGAAAATATTTTTTCTCAATTGGATTTATCTGGAAGTACTGGAACTATAATGGATTTTTTAACATATTTCGTCGGACAAGTATTTGCTTGGAAACGAATTTCATTTTAAAAGTACTTACTCGGAAACGTATACGTTTGGTTTGGAAATACAAATTGAGGAAAATATTATTTTGGAACCGTATTTAAATGAAACGTATTTTGTCGGAAATGTTTTTGTTCGGAACCACTTACTATTTGCACTATGGAACAATATGGTAATTGCAAGCTATTTATAAATATTAAGTATGCACCTTTGCAAACATGATGGATCTTAATAAAAACAATAATACAATAATATAAATTATGTTGTTATTTTTAAATAATAATATACATGCCAATCTTCGAGTGTACTCGAACATTATTAATGCATATATTATGCATATTGTTTTTCATTTTATATAAATAAAATGTGACTAAAGTACAGAATATAAGTATAGGTATAGTTGATATTAATATTTTTTAAATACATACATAATATAACTATAATTTATAACTGATGTATTTGCAAGTACAATCCCACGGAATTTTTCAAACATGATTTTGATGAAATGTATTTAATAACTCCAACAAGTCGCCATGTTTTACTTCTGACCTAATTCCAAAGACAAAATGACTTCTCAATTCAACACGAAATTTACCAAACCCTAATATTCAGCCCTTAACAAATTCTCCGCAATCATCTTCAAAAAAATCATTATTTAAAATTGTTGACAAATTGGAAAATACTATAAAAAATCAAAAGAAAAATTAAAAAAAAAAAACGGTCATCTATTTCAAAGCCTTTCAACATACAAATCAAAATATAAAAACTACGATATTTTAAACACATTTAATTTCCCATTAAATGAATCCAAAACTTTGGTCAAAATGCAAGCTCCTAAAAAAAAAACCACTAAACAATGGGTTAACGACGAAAAAAATCCCGCATTGAGCGTTTTTTATAAATCTCCATCGACCTACAAATTTTTACGTAATTCAAAAAATATTAATCTATCTGCCGAATCTTCTATTAGGCGGTGGATTGGTAATTCAAAGTTTAAAACCGGGTTTAATCCAAATGTTTTTAAACAACTTAAAATGAAAGCTGATACAATGGACGAAAAAGAACGTTATTGTACTCCCGTTTTTGACGAAATGAAAATAAAACATTTTTAGAGTGCTCTAAATATCTTGATTTGGTTGAAGGCTATGAAGGCTTGGGTCCATTGGGGAGGTCAAATAAATTAGCTGGCCAAGCAATGGTGTTTCTAGTTCGTGGTTTATATGCTTCATGGAAGTTACCAATTTCATATTTTTTTACTTCTACATCCGTCAAACACGTCGATTTAAGTATACTACTCATAGACGCCATTGAAAAATTGTTGAACTGTGGATTTATAGTTACTGCCATGATTTGTGACCGGGGTAAAAATAACGTTGCTGCTCTTGTTAAAGACCTTAAAATGATAAAAGAAAAACCGTTTGTCGAGGTAAAGGGTCAAAAGATTTATTCTTTTTTCGGTGTACCTCATATTTATAAAAATGTAAGAAATAACTTTAAATCAAATAATTTTTTATTCAAAGGAAAAGAAACGTTATTTAAAGACCTTAGAGACGTTTATGAAATTGACAAGAATAGTGGAACAAGTAAGTCACTTTTAAAAATTACTGATGGCCATATTAACCCTGGGCCGTTTCAGTTAATGTCATGTAAATTAGCAATGCAGCTTTTTAGTAATTCGATGGCCGCTACAATTGAGACTTGCATAATGTCTAAGCAACTAAAATCTAATACTGCTTTAAATACCCTTGATATGGTTAAAGAATCAAATAATTTATTTATTTATTTATTTTGAATAGTAAATCACTATTTCACAAAAATCCATTTAAATGTGCAATATCCCAAGAGCGACCTCAATAATTGGAGTTTTTGATTAAATCAAAAAGTTGGCTCAAAAACTTAAAAAAAGTTAAATCCAAACATAGACAGGAAGAGAGACCTCCGTTCTTTGATGGACTTATATGGACGATAAATTCAATAGAAATGTTATATAACCAACAAAAAATACAAGGATATAATTACCTGCTGACAAATCGATTAACATCTGACGTTATTAAAAATACTCTTTCAGTTTTTAGACAAAGAGGAGGATACAATCAGTAAACATTTATATTTTTCAATACATAATAACTGAGTTTTAATTTTTTGTATTATAATGGAAGCTTTTTTTATTTTTTAGGAATCCAACAGCTCGTGTGTTTCGGACTACATTTCGTATTAATTTTAAAATAAATCTTATGAAACCGTCTATATTTTAAAACTGTGAAGAAGATGCCGATACTTATTTATTAAATAATGATAACCTTAATGAAGTAACCAAACATTATATTGAAGATTTTAATGAAAGTTCAGATAGCTCTTCGTCTGTATCGAATGTATCGTTGTCATCTACGTCATTCTCCGAATAAAGTGTAGATGATTATACACCTTAAACGTAACATTAGAACAATGTTCTAATACATATTTTCAGGTTACTTGGGGGAAAAATACGTAGACAAATTTAAGTGTAGGTTATGTGAAAATGTTATGCTAAAAGAAACCAACGATGAACAATTTAAAGAAAAATAATTTTTAATATTTTGTAAAAATTATGATTCACAAAGTTCATATATATTTTTAAGAATACCCACATGATTTATTTGAAAAGTTTATTTTCCATGCTCATATAATTATCAAAAAAATGGTTGAAAAAATGCCCCATAAAAAAATATTTCTAAATGTATTCACCAAAAAATTAAAAATGAGTTAATAGAAACCATAAGCTTTCATACAAATTGTCAGCCTCATATTGATTTTATTATTCAACATTTAATTATGTGTAAACTTTTAAGAGACTTTAATTGGAACTCCAGAAATATAAAAAAAATTAGGACTGAAAAATCAAAACAAAATTAAAAATTTTAAGAAATGTATAGTCAGGTAATTTGTATTATTGATGAATAATAAAAGATCATATTATATTAATCATTATAATTTTACTTTGTATAATAGTTTACCGATATGCTTAACTTAATAGCTGCTTAAGACTTAAGTTATTGTTTATTAATTCTTATGTAATATGTATTTATGTATAATTATATTTATGGAAAGTGGTAACATTTTATTTGTTTGATTAAAAACTATAATATTATGAAAACAAGACAAAATATGTATTTATTTAATAAATTTTATTATAATTGTATGTAGGTATCATTAAAAAAAATAAAAACAAAGGCATTTAGAATATAAATATGTTTTTGTATAAATGTTTGAATAATAGTATATATTACCTTACGTGTGATGTGTCTATATAACATTTTATTTAACTATTAATTGTTCTTAAAATAATTTTAATAATTAAAATGTAAGAAATTTAGGAACTGACAACTATTCAAGACGCGACGATTGGCCATTGGCACAATGTGTTGTCAAAAAAAAAATTGTATCTAGAAAATATAAATTATACTCGTAGGTAGTATTGAAAAATAAAACTAGATTCTACCGATACAAGTAATTTACCAATTACTTTATAAATACTCAACCATTATTTTTTTATGATTGACCGGTCGACGGTCGCCGTGCGGTGTGCGGTAGCGCAATGTTTCAAATTTTATCGATAAATTATTCTTTAATATGTACTGTTGCGCTATCTATTGTCACGATGCTTTACTATATCACCGGTTTCCATAATGTGCATTGACATGAGGTATCTAATATGTATATTTAATCAATGATTATGCTATACTATTAGTATTTAATGTATCAAATATAAAAGTTCATTGCTAGAACATAGGTATTAGAAAATAACAACGTTGAAGTTGAAAATTTTCTTGATCTGATTCCTATTTTTTCCCGAAATCATATTGAATTGTTATTTGAACGTATACGTCAAAGTTAGGAGCAAAAAATTATCCAAATGAGATTTAATTTCAAAGTTAAAACAAATAGCTATTATTCAAAACTGCTATTAAGAATTTTAAATACTTATAATATAAACTTGTTGATAAAATGAATGATAATATAATGAAGCCGTTTTAAAACAAATGAAGTCTGAACGTTTTGAATCGTCTAACAAGGATAGTGATGAAAATGCTAATGCGCATGAAAAATGATTAATCATCTTCGTTTTTTCTTGATACAGAATTTATGAAAGTTCCAAAATTTGTAAAATGAAGTAAGTCTTTTGATTAAGAGTCCTACGAAGAATGTATTGAATTTAGAAAATACACACCGAACTTAAAAAAGTTGTTTTAGAACATAAATCACTATATGCTTTTTTGTAAAAAAAAATGCTTCGATTTTCACTTTGGAAGAAGTTTCTGATAGAAAATCGTACCTAGTTGGTACTTTTGAATGATCAAAATTAAAAGTTCTAAGTATACTCGCTCGTATTTTTTAAAATCATAACCTAGAAAAACGTAAAGATTACGCGTATTGTCCAGTTTTCGACGAAACCAATTTTATTTAATTTGGAGTAATTCAAAAATCAATACCTATAGGTTACTGTAAATATTTAATCATTTCGCATAACGTTTGTATTTACATTTTCTAGGTATATACGATAAAAATAACTTAACTCTTTTTAAACTATATAATTTTTTTTTTTTACCTTTTCTATGATACATAAGGTATATTCTTTTACACGATTTTTTTTTAATATAAAATATTCATAAAATTCGTCAAAAATTATGAAAATTATTTTATACTTAGTTAAAATATTTCTAATTTTTATAGTTACAGATTTATCATTTAATATAAGGTCTCACATACACTCTTCAATCTTCAAACTTTAACCAAAAAATATAATATATACGTGGCTTTTTTTAGACATTTTAAATTTTTAAGTTAAAATATAGGTACGTTAAACCAGTACCACAACCTAAGCTTTTTTATTTTTAATTGTTTCCATGATTTAGTAACCGATTAGTAACCATTCATTTATTATATATATTATTTATGTATAAAATTATAAATTAAAATGTCAAATAAAAAATTTAGTTATTTTGTTGTAATTTAAAAATATTGTTCATAATATTTTTAATATTAATATTAATAATTTGAATATTTTATACAAGGTCTAGTATATAATTATTATGTCTTTTTTTATAACAATTAAACTATAGACGTTTAGTGCGATTTTGGATTAATAATACATTTTGGAGAAATTGGATAATCAAGCTTAAATAAACGATTTCCATTAAGTGATTTATTGATTTTTTTTTAAATCAAAAAGTATTAATGGAGAAACTTGAAACATTCTACTACTCCTTAAATTTACAATTTCTATTATAACTGCAATTTTTAAAATATCAAGATTAGACACTAGAAATGTTCTAAGTTTTTTTTTCTATTTTGATAAATATATCTGTCAAAAAAAAAATTTAATTAAGTATTTGTAATTGAAATCTAAAAATCTAATAAATAATTAATATATTTATTATTAAAAGTTCAAATATGGAAGAAATAATGTTTTAAAATAAATAATAACGATTTTAGGCGTATTATTTATGTTTTAATTCAAAAATATTATGCGTGGTACTTGAAACTTTTAATATAGACTGACAACATATACTCAAAATAGCTCTTATATAAGTTATAAGCAATGATCTGATATTGAATTTAAATTTGACACATCCATTACAATGACGAGGTAAATTCGACACCTATAGTGTACAGCAGAACGGTTACATACTTCTCCCCTTTTTTATAGTTTTATTTTAAATCGGCCATTAAAAGGGTGAGATTTGCGATTACATCACATATGATCAGATAATGTCTCTATATAGCGTCCCTTCACACCGCGTGGTCTCCAACACCCAACAAGAATTCCCCAATCACTAAAATACATATAATTATGTAGCCCATAATATCGTTGGTCCCCGGGTGCTTTCCGAATAATTTCATTTCATTCGGCATAACTGCAAAAGTGAATATTCTAGTACGTATTATAACGATATAATAGTACAATATTACAATGCGTCAGGTACATCGTACAAATAATATAACACTATTACTTATATAAGTACATATAAATAGTGTCAGAGACATGAGTGCAGCGCACTAACAACCAGCTCTTCCTGAAATTTTTGAGGGGATATAATATAATGGTATTTCATTTTATATCATCCCCTAAAATATCGGTGTACATGCCCCGAATTTTCGCAACCCTTACATTATAACATACACTATCTATACATATATATATAGTGTATATATGATTTGACACTGCAATCGTAAACTAAAACAGGTTTAACAACATAATTATAACTAGTATTATAACTAATATGTACAATATAGTGAATTTATATCATATAAAAAGGACCTTTTATAAAACGTTCTTGAAGGAATTTTAAAATTATAGAATTCGTAATTATTTGGAATCCTATCCGTTGCGGTAAAACTTAGTTTTAAAAATATTGATATTTAGCTTTATAAAAGCATTTTCGATAAAGTTAGTTCCTATTAAATAAAATATAATATTTGGTACACCGGAATATTACAGAGATGAAATGAAATGTATACATTTTCCAGTAAACCGATATGTGTCGGGCGGTGTACCATTATAACGAGAATCGGAAAGTTGTCCAGTTAGTGAGAAAAGTCTGAAGAGTAAACATTTTTAAAGATTAACTATAATAATAATTAGTAACCATGTTTGAAAATTAAATTTTTCAGATATGATAGAAGTAGAACGGATTATAGGTTATGCATTCTTGTATTCTATGAATGTAAAATATCGCATTGTTATCAGTTAGGTACGGGGACGTACACAAAGGGGTGTTTTGGGTATTCAAACACCCTCCAAAGTATTTGGTTTTTGTAATATAAATTTTATACTAACAAATTAAAATAATTAATATAATTTGAATAAAATAAAAATACTTAAACAGGATTTATAAATAAAATAAAATAATATTTATTGTTTATTAACGTGATGGGTACAAAAGAATTTGAAAAAAAATGTTCTATTTTTCAATAACTTATTTTCAAAAACACCCATCAGAAATTTTTTTTTTGCGTACGTCCCTAGTTAGATATCACGGACGATAAATACATGAATAATACATTTTATTATCATTATTATTTAATAATTTTATTAGCGCAGTATATAGAAACGATCTATCACTCATTCACTCCCCAATCAATGTAATTACCTTTCATTGTTATTGTTTGGTCTGTAATTTAAATATTTATCACTGCAAGCAGTTTAAACAATTTTAATTACGTACATTAATCATTAATCATCATAGCGCAACTATATTATACTTATTATATTATGTTCACTACCTTTCTCCAATAGGTACCCTCCAATCTAATGTTGTTGTTTTTTAAATTTATATCACAGTGTAATAATTTGGCCATTGAAAGATAGATAAAGACTTAATAGATACTTGGCCGAATACAATACATAAACAGCGTTTCCCGAACTGCAGTGGTCTGCGGACCCCTAGAAGTCCGCACGTACACCGAAGGGGTTCCAAGAACGTAAATTGAGAATACTATATACTATAAAATACTATAAATTTTCGTTTTTACATACACTATATTTAAAATTGTATCATTACCAACTATCAAATAACAGCATAGTATAATAAATACAAATAAAAATAAAAATATTTATAATATTATTTATATCTACGTAATAGTGTTAAATATTGAATAGCGCCTACGTCCTATAAATTACATCTTATAATCTTATATATATCTTATGTCTTATATCTAATGACTCAACAAAAATAATGTCAAAAAAAAATTCCCGGTATGTTCTATCTCTACCTAAACTACACCGATAATTTTTCATTTTATAACTCTACGCCAAGTATTTGATGAGGGTACTAATGAGCCGATTTCTCTCCCTCCATACATTTTAGCTATATAGTGTTTTGATAAATTATGTATTATCTATGGGCGTATTAATAATTTGTGAATTAAAATTTCTAAATTCCCGTTCTATTAAACGTCAGATATGCCAGTATTCAGTGGTTTGGGAGATATGTATCGTGGAAATCAACTCTCATATATTATAAATTATTAGTACCGTGGACACGGATGGATTGTATTGACTGATAATATCAAAAATTATTCATCATCTTGAAATAATTTCAAAATTTAAACTAACTTCCTGAACAATAAATTCATGTTTTAATAGTTATTTGGGCAGTGGTAAACCCCGTGATGATAGCGATATGGTTAGGTTAGGCTAAGTTTTACAAAGTAGACAACGCAGTCAAAACAATAAAAATAAAATATATTAAGAGTGCATCGAAAACTGTGCTGATCACGTTATAAGTAATTTTAAATGTATTCATAATACATTCAGATAAGTTAGTGATCACAGCCCACACAGTCGTATTACGAAAAGAATACGCTAACATTGAGAATAACACGAAATTTATCTAACGCAAAGAAAAAAGATTTTTATAAATTATTTTAAAAAATTAGATTGATTTCTTAGACAATATTATATGGTTACTTAATTAAGCACGATGGACTATTCTAATATTTATTATTAAGTAGGTATAGGTACGCTTATTCTTACAGACAGAACTTACAGTAAGTGATGTATTATTTTATACGATTATTGTTATTATTATAATGCAATAATCGAATATTATACTCTAGTAGAAATGTAATTTTATTTTGAATTTATGTTATTTATGGCTTTGTAAAATATACGTATAATAATGGCGTATGCAATTTTATATTGCGTTTTATTGAACGAAAACGGCTATACATAAATTCATAATACATAAATATATTATATGAATATTATAAATTAATATTAACTCGTAACTTTTAAATGATATACCTATATTATGCAGTTACTATTAAAATAAAATATTTAACTCGTTAAAATTTTACAGAGTAGCTAGACATATGTTACACTTAGCTATTATACTTAATATTATAATGGAAAAATAAATTTGACGAAACGGAACGGCGATAACACAAATTCGTCAAAATAAAATTGCGGTAAAAAAAGGGGGAGGAGGCGACCCGCGATCTAAGAGTTTTATTATTTTAGAGCTTATTTTGGGTTAGAAATCAACGATTAGACGTTATCTGCACGTACAAAAGGATAATCAAGGATACGCCTTAGCTCTACGTATAATTAACCCGTTAAGAGTGTTAAATTCTTGATTAAAAAGTAGCCCATGACACTCGATGTTCCTATATACGTATCCTTTAAATAGTAAATACATTTTGGAATATACGTCATTTCGACGCGGTAATCTATTGACTATAATTTTATACTTATTACAATATTAAGTAAAATAATACGACGTTTGTTTACTGCTCGATAGTCGTTCAATTATATTTTTGTTTTGCGTCAAAATTGACTTGCGCCTAAAAGTGGTGGCGCCAAAATTGCATGCGTCGAAATGACGTATGCGTCCAATTGTCGTTCGTCCAAATGGCCGCGTCCATTTGACGCGCGTCAAGATTGCCGCGTCGAAATGACGGGACACCTACATTTTGTTCGTGCGACCGCTTACGCGTTTATATTTAAAAAAAACAACATGTACACTCATCGTTTAGTAAACGTTGGTTTTGATTTTTTTTTTTTTTTTTTTTATCTCAAATGCCTACCAGCTATAATCTACAAACAATTTAACGGAATGCTGCGTGTATGGCCACTGCGTTATCACGTACGTGAAGTAAATATTATACTTATAATATTGGAGTATATACGGTGTACATAATGCTGATATATATATATATATATATATGTGGATGCGATATATAAATATATAATATACCTATTATATGCGTACAGTGTAGGTCATAAAATATTTGCGGTAGGTCACACGTTTTACTGATGTCAAAATTATTACTATTCCTTCTTTTATTACCGATACTCGTTGAACGTTTATTTTGTTCGTATTTAATATGTGTGTGTGTGTGTGTGTGTGTGTGTGTGTGTGTGTGTGTGTGTGTGTGTGTGTGTGTATTCAAATAGTAAGTACACCGGGGAAAAAAATATAAATTGTTAACGATTTCTTCGAAAAATAATAAAGAAAATCTTTACTGTTCGGCACACTGGCGCAGAGGCGCAAAGTACCTGTGAATATACTGCAATAATATACAATATTATATAGGTATGTATATAATAAAGTAGTATAATATATTTTTATATTACAATACGAACATATAGAGCCGCGTACAGGTACCAGCAATACCTGTGAGACGTGTAAGCAGAAACCTATCTTACGAGTTGTGTATATTGTCAATTTACACGTATTTTTCAATCGATCGATCGTATAATAATGATTATATATGTAATCAATTTCACATTACATTGTACATAGCACAACAATATAATAAAACTTGTTGCAAATATCTAATTACTATATATAGGTAGGTACTTACTACAATAATACATGGGTATAATATGAATATTACTATGTACAATAAATATAATGCGTCGCATTAAGTTGTTTACAGGAGAAATATACCCACCGTAAATGCATATTATATATAGTACCGTGGTAATATAAGCTTCCGCATTTTGAGGAAAATAAATATTTAATATCTTAAATTATATTATAGTTTTATTATTATTTATTATATTCTGGTGCACAATATGATGTGTGTAATAATACTCGCATCGCTATTATAGGTATTATTATTATGTGATAGGTGTAATGTGCTTAGACGAATAATAAGAAAAAATATATAATAACTATAATTTATTTTTATTTTTTTTCCAAAACTTATTTAATAGCTACTAATTATTTTATTCTTGTGACTTATAAAGTTATACGTATTATACGTGGGTGCCTCCGACTCAGAATACGTAATTATAATAACGAACACCGTAAAAGATGTAGCAATTTTTTCCCTATGTTTCACAAATTGTAAATTTAATATAAAATATTTTAAATTATTTTTCAATAAATACATGGAATGGGTGAGTGTATGTTCCTACATACGCGGGGAATACAACATTTTAATATAATAATTCATAATTATTATAAAAAAATATACTACATTTATACTACTATTATATTATATTATTTTTGTATCATCGATTATTTATAACTTATTTAAATATAATACTATAAAAAAAAGTATAGTTTATTTATTTATAATATGTACCTTTTTGTCATCGTGTAAGGGCTTACAATAATCTCATTTTTTTTTAATTCGTGTAGGAATTTACACATTACATATTATGTAGGATAGGAATTAACGCATATGTAATTTTTAACCTGCTACTCTCGTGTCAGAACTTACGATTCCCCTATAGAATAAGTCAATCACAATGTGACCCTATGGGGTGTAGAATAACGCAATATGCATAATATAAATATACATTATAGATACATTTCATACACACATGTGTAAAAAAAACCCATAAATGTTTTAGTGCTTTACTATGTTATACTCATGTGTAGCAAAAATTACGTTGCACAAAATATAAACTTAAGTGGGTATCGTTTTTCTATAACGTTTCATACAACCGATATTCACCTAAAGTAGAAGAAGGGATGACATTACCACAACCTTATATGAAAGTTGGACAAAAACAACTCTGAGACAGAGATTCTTAGTAAAATATTAAGTCACATTGTCCACTTTTTCGTGGTTTTTTTTTTATTATTCAAACAAATACTTATACTGTTACATACACTTACTCACAGGATTAATTATTCTATATTACACTCTAAACTTTACATTAAAATCTATTCCATCTATTTAAATTTATATGATTAAGTCTTAGAATAATTTAAGCACTCAATAGAAGAATTATTAGTATATAAGTATTTAGTTATTATATAGTTAAAATTTAGTATAATATTTATAATATACTTACCTTATATAGTTATTATAAAGTATACATTTAGTATTACCTAGTTTATCTACTATTTAGATTAGGTACAATTGATTTAACTTACTACAAAGTTATTTAATTGTATTATTTTAACATTTATCGATAATTTACAATAATTATATTTATTGCAATTAAATAACTGTCATGTAATTATCATTGAACTTTCGTGTTCAATCGCTTATTCACTTCCATAACTGTAGGTTTAGTAATTGACGGTCGTCTCCAAATAAAGCACTGTTATTTAGATAATAGATATTTCTAATAATAATTTACTGAAAGTAAATTATTAAATAATTGACATCCAAGTGTCAAACATTCCGTATTCAATTAGTTCTTAAATGGTTTCCAATCGTCTTTAGAATACCTATACTCGTGTTTTGAGTAGTTATAGAACTTCAAAACTTATAAATTAAATTTTTCATTAAAACTTAGAGAGTTTTAAAATTGAAATTAACAATATTTGATACACATGTACTAAGAATAGGAGTCAATATATATAAACGGTTTTTGACTCACTCGATGAGCTTAATGCATCATAATGCGTTATCTCTAAAATAGATAGAATTAGGATATAAAAACGAACATCGAATCCAACGCCAGTAGTACGTTTCTGTAATAGCAAATATATCTACAATCATATTGCAAAAATAATATATTTATATACATATACACTAGACCAGCGGTTCTCAAACTGTGGTACACGTACCACTATAGTGGTACGCGAAAGACTACATGAAGGTACAAATATTGTGGTCAAATGGAAAATTAAAAATAAATATTCGATTTTGATCTCATTGAAAATTTGTTATTTTAATTCATATCTTTTAAAAAACTAATGAATAAAAGCAATTATACTGTAGTATTTTACTATCTTATTATTTATAATAAATTTAGTTAACTAAAAAGTAAAGTATTTGACTACACAATTTGGATCTTTCTATTTTTACTCATTTAGTGGTACGTGACTGATTAATAATACACTTAAGTGGTACGCAAAAAAAAAAGTTTTTAGAACCGCTGCACTAGACGGCAAAGCCACTGTAAGTAAAATTAGTTTATTTTAAGTAGGTATCTACAATCTACATGCATAGTACATGAAAATTATAACTTATAGACATTTGATTAATAAACAGTACTTAGAAGAATAGCTTTACTCACATACGCCTTACAAAAAAAAAAAACACTAAATTATCTCGATAACCCTTAATACATACACCGATACCCATAATCTATATAGTCATATAGACTCTATATTATAGTCATTAGTCTATATAGATACCTGAGTCCTGAATACATAATGTATATACACTTATTTATAATTTATAATTATATTAATATTATATAAAAATATTTCGATCAACGCGTACTGTACATATTTTAATTGACCACGACCACCACATGTATCCACATTTTCCCTTCATTAATTTATGATAGTTCATCGAATTCCCAAGATAATTATCGAAATTTCATCAGTGTAGAAAAGTATCAATTTTAAACTCCATTCTCATTTATCTATAGAGTCTTTACATCACACTCGTTATCCCTATGGCCCTATTCCCTAAAACCAGCCACCTTACTTCTCGGTGCCCGGCTTTCCATCTTTTAATTTTAATTCTTGTACCTATTAATAAATATAACTACTAAATCTTTAGAAAATGCAAAAAGAAGTTTAAAAAGTCAAAAAAAGAAATTAGGATAGAAGTTTAAAAAAAAAATTACTTTGAGGTACTACTGCAACAATCTGTGAATGTAACACATATCTTTAAATTAGTAGAATAATAAGTACCTACATGTTAATATAATATTTGAGAAATAAATACTTACATAGGTAATAGGTACACATAATAAAATTTAATGATAAGTAATTAATAATATTATAGTAACAATTTATCAGTGTGAATCAGGAAAATTATGGAAATAATAAAATAATAATTCACTTACTACCTACTCAGTCTATGACTATTTTATTTCACAATTTATTTATTTTATTTTTTATTATTAATACGTATTAAGTCTTCAATTACAAAGATTATTAGCTAAGGGTGCTATTAACTAGTATAATAATTTTTATAATAATAAAAATAACATAACATATTTATAGGTAAGATGTTTACAGTTTTATATCTAATTCTATTTGTTTGAAAACTTTTTAAAACTGCTTCAATATTGACGGTGTTGTTTTGATCGAAAGCTTCTTCGAATGGTGTTGGATTGTTGAGAAGGACGAGCGCAAATTCGAGTATTTGGGGAAGTTAATAATTATTATGCGTACAATTTTAAGGGGAATTTTTTCATATGTCACACGATGGACTGGGTTTCTTAGTAATCAAATATAATGAATACAAACTGTCACAATTTATTACACGGACCGAGAGTTATCAATAATATTTTGCGCTATTTCATTTTCTTTATATTAATTATCACTTCAATACCTTCACTATAATTACGCAGAGCTCGTATCGTGTATATTAAAAAGCAATCTGATGTGATAATTATGTACTCGCACTTAAAAGTGAGGAGTACTGTCGGCTATAGAGTGTAGACAACATATTTTAATAAATTAAAATGGTAACCGAACTGCTGTAGGAGTGTTTAAACAATAATAGGTACCTCTATTACCAACACCTAGTTAACAAAATGTCGTATCATTTATCATATCATAACAACAAGTATTATAAGTCATTTAATATTAATAACTTTTTCAGCTTCTTTGTCCTTACGAGCAACAAAAAAAATAATAATGGTTATTATTTTTACTTAACAGGCTTATTACTTACAAATAAAACTTTATTCAACCTCCCTCTGCCTGACTTCTTTTTCAACAGGAATTCTATAAAAATAAATTATTATTGATACTTACTCGTAATACAATAGAGAGAAGACATTATTTTATTCTGTATCACTCGTACAGCAAATAATATTCGTTAACATTTTGTATTTTGTACTTGCAAAATGTACTTGCTTCAAAATGTACAAAACGAATGAGCAGTTAAATTTGTTTTGCACGTCTATCAATCGAAAAAATAAAATTCACTAAAAAAATAGTAATAAATTAATACAACATTCTTCGTGAGTTCTTATTATAACTATTTGAATAATATATCAATTATACAGAAGCACAATTTTTTTATAATCATTAAAATTCAAATTTTGACAAATTTATAAAAATTATTAAGTGATAAATATATGTACATTTTTCAGTTTTTCAATTTTTATAACTTAGACTTGAAATTGTATTACATCGATTCTTATAAGTATTTCGTATTGAAATAAAAATATATAAAATACAATTATTTATAGATACCTAAACAAAATTCAAATTTAAATGGGGTCAATAATTAAACAAAAAAATACAATGTATTTAACATTAAAATTAACATTTCATCGACGACAAAGATTAATTCTGCAACCTACTCCATTACTATAATGGTAAAATATATACGTAAGTTACATAATATATATTTTTAACATTACAATGATTTACTCAAAGACGAGATACCTCGTCGTCTACTTTACAACAGAACGGTACTTTCGTTATTTTTTTATATTTCTAAAAAAAAAAAAAAAAAAAATTAACTATATTGTCATTTAAAAATCAAAAGCTGATATATCTCTCTCAAAAGAGAGTGAATTTTGAAACACATTCTCAGATGTGAATTTTATAGTTCTCATATTAGCACACTTACATATTATTTCATCAAACACTACAATCTAAAAACTTTCCGTGTGAAAAGAAAAGACTACCCGTTATCAAACATTTTGAACACACACACACACTGTAGGTATAGGTGTATCGTTCATGACGATATCGTATGTATATTGTGTACAATATCTGTACATGATAGGTACCTATTATACGTGACAGCTTGAAAATGTTACGTCCAAAAGTTCTGTCCAGTGACACGGACATTTCACGCGAACGGCCTCCGCAAACTGTGATAACGGTAGCCAAAGTCGGCGAGTACACGCCACACGGGTACCTTACTCGACAAGTGGCGGATATTAAAATTATCATACATAATAACATTATCGTAGGTTTAAAATCATCACGACGCACATAATAGGCGTATCGACACGTGTGCGTGGGTGTTGTCTTACACAATCGTACATTATTTTTATCATATTTTTATAGACGGGGGAAGGGGTCCGGAGAGACACTTCAGCGCGGCGATAGCTGCAATGGTGTCGATGACAATATAATAAGCGAGATTGACAGTTTTTGACGTGACGTGCGATTCGATATGCGAACAAGATGATTTTTCACCCGTGCTCACACATTCGCATACAAATAAATGATTAAATGATAATATTAGAATATGACTACCTGTATGCGACAAAATTATACTATCGCCAATCGCCATTACTACCCATATTATATTATTATCGATTGGTCCGATTGGAAAAAAGCTCGTCAATTGTTATCATCAAAATCAAAACGGCTTATTGTTATCAAAGCCTATTCGCCATATAAATATCATTAGTAACATACTTTTTTTAAGTATAATATGTTAATTATTAAATGCCTGAAAAATTACATTAATAGTAGATACCTAGTTCAACGCCATAAAAAAATTGAGTTTATTTAAAAATATACAGGTATTTTGGTATATTTTTTCAGTATAATATTTTAAAAAACTGACTAAAATAAAAATAATAGATTGAAGCATAATTCATTGAAACACAAAAATAGAACGAGTAGTACCTAACGAGTGGCTGTATAATGTATAAACATTAATAATATATTATTGCCATACCAATATAATATTATATGCGCATCGCATATAACATTTTTATAATAAAATATTATAATAATATACATAGTAATCAAGTCGCGGGCCTAAATCGTTAACATATTTTTGTCTATCCGATTTATATGTACCTATGTGTATTGTATACATCACACGAATTAATATAATAATTTATGAACTGTAAACACTATCTGTACATATTATTATATATACAGTCACAGTGTTTCAAACGGGTTGACACTGTACGAATATAATATGTAATTAGCATATGTCTGTACGGTGCAGTGGCTAAATTGGAAACAAAAAATAACTGTGGGGGCGACGATGTCGAATGAAAAAAAAAAAATGTTTTCTCGTCATTATACTGTGAACGCGGTCACCCCATCCGATGCACACTAGATGCACATTTGAAATTATGAATACTAACATGTTGAACAAACATAATACTTATACATATTAAATTGCTAAAACTAAATCAATATAGCACTGCAGCAATAACAAGCAGAAAATGAGAGTTGTTTTTTTTCGAACGTTTTAGTGCATCTAGACATTCCTATTAACCTATACAGCAGTATATATATTATATATTACAGTGAAACTTCTATTTAACGAAGTATCGTGGGGAACAAAAAAAAAATTCATATTATAGAAGAATTCGTTAGATAAAAAATTTCGTTAAATGGAAGTTCGTAATGTGGAAGTTTCAATGTAGGTATATCAAGGTAATTGTAGTTTTTTCATTCGATTTTTGTTAGTTGTTTAATTAAATTTTTTCGAAGTTTAAAATTCTACAAAACAATAAAGTATACAAAAATATATTTCAGAACAGTTTTAAAAATTAATAACAAACACATGTACTAAAGTTAATTAAGGAATCCTTTTAGTGCGATGGTATAGGCCTACATAACACATAATTACACAGCTGTTCGTTAAAAGTTAATATTGTTAAATCGTACAAAAACCATAAATATATAATGTAAAAAAATTGTAGTGGCTTTATTTTATTATTAAATTAAATAACTAAACATATATTTTTTTTTAATTTGACTAGATGAAAACTATTAAAATTCCCCGTGGGACTTCATCAAAATCCGCCCATTGCTATACCTCCACCAATATTGAAGCTGCACTTTAAATATTATACATCAATTTGCGTACGATACCTGTAGTTTAATAGTATAAATAAAGTATACATTCATAATATTATAATATGACTACTACATCGATACATTATATTCATTATTATTTAGATGATGATGTCTCAAAATACAAGACATATTAATATTTCTTGAGCTGACATAAACAGTAGAGCAATATAGATAATATGAAATAAATATAATTATAAGTACCGGACACCTATAATTATTAATTTAATGTCATTTTTGAACGCTTGAACAAACGAATTTCCAAATTTATATTTGAAACCATAAAATAAAATTAACTTTCAACTTCTATTCTAATTAAGCTATTATTTTCATCAACCAACTTATAAATAATTAAGTAATTATAACTATATATGAAATTTCAGGAACTAACTTATGTTTTAACGTATAGTCTTTATGTATTTTTATGTAAGCAACTAAATGTTGACTAATTGAAAAAAAGACTAAATTTCCCAACTTTGGTGGTAAACATAATATATTATAACTATAATATGTAATTGTATTTATTTTATGTCATCTCTCTAATAATACTCCCTTTCCCTGCCCACCGGTTCTCTAGGGACAATTCCGTGGTCAGGGAAATAGAATCAATCGGTCGATCGGAGAAAAGGGGGAGAGGTTATAAAGAAAATAACATAATCTATAGAGTCCTATATAATATAATAAAGGTACCTATATATAGTAGGAATTCGATTGACAGGATAAACTACACACTAGTTACCTACCATAAAAAAAAATGGTTAGTGGAATGTTAAAAATATTTGTGTGTCTTGGAAAAGAGTAATCATTAAATTTAAAAGAGGTTTTTATAAATATATTTTCAACACAGATTATGCCAAGAATGTTTTTTAAACAGCATGTACAAGTGCCTCTATTAACTTTGCTATTTAAATTTTGTGACATTATAATTGTTTGTTGACGAATGCCTCTTTTCGACAGTTTTTTTTTTTTGTTTTGATCACTTTAAATTTCCAACAGCAGTGCCATTCGTTTTCGTGGGTATAGCTACCAGTCTGCATTTCATTCATGACCACGAGCAATCAGTACATTATAATATATTAGAACGTGACTATGATAAAACATAATATACCATTAAGTTATATCAGTGAAAACGTTCACAAGCATTTGACTCGTGTGAGAGGTTATGTTGTCAAAGCGATTTGAAGTATTTTTTGACTTTCGTCTCAAAAGCACCGCCACGACCACCTCTCAATGCCGATATAAATAGTCGTCGTCCGTCGTTAGAGTATAGTCCGCGACATCCACATAATCGTTTTATTAAAAATGTATCGTCGACTGTGTATATAATGTGTGTCATATTATTATTTGTGTCCGAAATTCGCGCACGTCATTACCTCTTTATAGGTATACCTATTGTATATATTATGGTTTCGTCCGCAACTCGCGTGATGGTATAACTTTGACAGCAATTATTAGGAAACGTCGATTCGGCGGTAAATACGAACGAGCCATAAAACAATACATGACAATATTATAATAACTATATGTTATACTATAATATTCGCCCACAAAACGACGACGGCAACAATAATAATAATGTATTCACGATTGGGTCCGTGTTACGTACGTACGTTGTAATGTCGTGTGTCTACACGATGACGGTACAAAGTAGGCACATATATTATATAAACCTATATATACACATATATATGAAACGCATAATTTTATTATTCGACAATATCCCGTACACAATACGAGTACAATATAAAACGCCACTCGTATAAATAGGGACAGCTCGGTGTACGAATTAAGAACATATTATTTCGTCGACGTATGTACCCGTGCCCCGTCGCAATAATAAATATAATACGATGCAGAGGCGTGATTGTAATTTGGAGTCCCCGCAGTGCAGTATCAAAAAAAGTGTTGGTCCCTTGTGCCTATATTTATGCTACCGAATTTTTTTAATTTCTCAATAATTGAAATAAAAAAAAGATGTATATAAAGGTTTCTTCATTACTGTGCAGGTTTATCTTACATTGTACGTACTGCTATAGTATGTCTTACAGTTCAGTCGTACACTCATTATAAATAGTCAACTCACACTGGTACAAATATACAACAAAGTTTAATGTAACTCTTCGATTTATTTTTCGTTGTCTACTTTTTCAAAATCAACCCAACCCATATTCTTGTACACAATATATGATTTTTCTAGTCTCCATAGCAGTATATGAAGTGAATTTTAAAACAAAATAAAAACGTTTGTAAATTGTATTAACATATAGGTTTAGGGCCCTTCCAAATCCAGAGCACCGGAGCATAGACACGCGCGTCTTACCATCATGTAGTCACGCCATTGATATTATATTCGAATTTTACATCTTACACGAATACCTATCATTTTATTATTATAGGTACGTAAAAGTAACGTAAATATTGTGTGCCGGTCAATCCTCGGCGGTGTGTGTATACATTACAGTGGTTCTTAACCGGTGTTCCGCGGAACACTGGTGCTCCGTAAACTTGGCTAAAGTGTTCCGTCAAAATTTCAAAATTGGCGAAAAAGATTATAAAATTATTGGGATAATTTAATTTCGGTTTCATCGTTTTTAATAATTGTACTCATTACAACACAATGAATTTGTTTTAATCTTTATGGCCGCTTGTTCGTATAATGTTGCATCTATACGACGATAACAGAGATAGATTAGATATTATAATAGACTTTGATCGATTGCAGAATGTAGAAGATACTTAGTACACAATTAGTATGATTCCGTTCGTATGCGATGCAATATATTTGATAAAATAGAATATTTCCACGTGATATTTTTATTTACTTTATTGACCACAGTAAACGAGATTCTTTATAAATAATTTGATTTTTTTTTTCAAGTACAGAGTGAGAACTTTTTAGACATATTTTATTTTATTTTTATCTTTAGAGTACATTAATTAATTTGTCCAAAAATAATATTTTTTAATACTATAATATTGTTATAAAAATAATTATTTAAAACTGCAAGATGGATAAATATATAAAACGAAAATATGACTCAAGCGCTGATGAAACCAGCGTAAGTACAAGTAATATTAATAATGATACAAATAATTATAAGAGGGAGAAAAAAATAAAAATTATCAACAGACAGTATTGCAATAATTATTTAGATTTCGGGTTCACTTATATTATTGAAAATTAATGTCAAATACCTTTTTGTGTGGTTTGTGGAGAAAAACTCGGTAATAGTGCAATGGTACCAGCAAAATTAAAACGCCATTTTACATCTAAACATACTAATCTCCTGTCCAAGGATAAAAATTATTTTGAAAGATTGTTAAAAAATCAAATTGTTCAAAAAAAAAATTTGAAAAAAAAAAAACAATATCAAATAAAGCACACATTGCGTCGTATTAAGTTGCCGAAATAATTGTTAAAAATTTAAAACCACACACCATAGCAGAGAGCTTAATTTTACCAGCATGTTCAGAAATAGTTAAAATTGTTTTTGGCGATGACGCAAAAAACGAAATTATGAAAATTCCACATTCAGACGACACTATAAAAAATAGAATTATACATATGTCAGATGATATTGAAAAAACAGTTTTTAATAAGCTTTCCAAATCATATTTTGCTTTACAAATTGACGAGTCAACTGATATCAGTGGTATAGCTCACGTACTAGCGGATTTGTTTGTTTCATTAATGAAAACAAAATAGTAAATCAATTTTTATGCTGCAGACAGCTTACAGAATGCACAACAGAACAGAATGTTTTTGACTCTATTTCATCATATTTATATAAATTTAATCTAATGAGATCCCAATGTGTAGGAATCTGTACCGACTGTGCTCCTTCTATGGTTGGTTCTATACTTCTATTAAAGGGTTTATCACTTTTGTGAAGAATAAAAATCCTAATATCATATTGACACACTGTTTTTTACACCGAGAATCACTTATTTCGAAAACATCACCAATAACATGAAAACCAATATTAGACCAAGTTGTAAATATGGTAAACTATATAAAATCACGATCCTTAAAAACGCGCCTTTTTAAAAAGATGTGTGCATTTATGGACGTTCAACATGAAAGTTTACTTTTACATAGTGAAGTAAGATGGTTATCGCGAGATAAAGTGCTAAATCGAGTTTTGGAACTAAAATATGAACTTTTAATGTTTTTTCAAAACCAAAAGAACGATACTTTTAATAATTTTCTGACAAATGATAATATTGGTGTACTAAATTGGCGTATTTAGCCGATATTTTCAATTATTTAAATACTGTAAATACTAGTATGCAAGGTAAAAATGAAAATATTTTAACATCCACGGATAAACTATCTGCATTTCAAAAAAAAATATCCTTTTGGAGAACGTGTATATAGTTCAAAAAAAGACGGTAGACATGTTTCCTTTGGTCCAAAATAATATCAATGAAATTATTCCAATTATAACACAACATTTAAAATTATTAGAAGAAAAAATTACGAAATATTTTCCCGCTTTTAATATTGAAAAATATGACTGGATACGAAATCCATTTTCTTCGACCAATACATTAATTTATGAGTTCACATTACAAGAAGAGGAGGATTTATTACGTTATCAACAGATCGTACTCTCAAAATTAAATTTTCCGAAATAACAATTGAAGAATTTTGGATTTTTATTCAAACAGAGTTTAAAAATATTTCTGAAAAAGCAATTACAATTTTATTACAATTTTCAACATCATACTTATGCAAACATGGATTTTCAACTTTAACAAACATTAAGACCAAGAAACATGAACGGCTAACTAATATAGAAGAAGAAATGAGAGTAGCACTTTCACATATTATAAGACCAAACATTGAAAATATATGCAACAGTCACCAGGCCCAAACAAATTAAATAATCTACAAATGTCTTTAAAAATTATATTTATTTTATATCATTTACCTATTTTTATTATACCTAATAATATGTAATAATTGGCAATTGTAACATTGACTTAATGTTCGTATAATTATAAATGTAATTTTATTAAAAAAAAAAAAAAAATGTTAAGTATTGTTTTATTTTACATCTTTACGACTTAGTGCTCCGCAAAAAACTTATAAAATTATAAATGTTCCGTGGTTCTAAAAAGGTTAAGAACCACTAGCATACAACAACAATATGTGCAATGTGCATATACTATTATTATCATCGTCGTCGTCGTCGTCGTCGTCATCTGTGTTGTGATTATTTTATACGTTCGCGCGAGGGAGTAATCCGAAAATCGCCCTTTTGTTCGACAATAATTGATTCGTATAATATTATTTGAAACTTAATTATTTGTTTGCTATGGCCGCACATAATATAATATACATAAATAATATATACGCATATAACACACACACACACACACATATTATATGTGCGTATTGCGTATAGTGTTGTCATTATTATTATCATATATTATTAAATTGTGATTGCGGGGAGGCAGCAGCAGCTCTCGTCCAACGAAATAGCACTGCTGCGACAGACGACGATGACGCGACGGTGGAAACGCCATCCGAGGACGAATCACTATATATTGTATACGTCCGCAACGGTCGTTCTAAATAATATTATTACACCACAAGGTCAATAAATCCCGCGGGGTCAAACCCCAACCCCGCCACGATAGTACGATTGAAAACGACGGCCCGTAGTTCACTATATTATAGTGTTCGTGTAGCGGATTATAATAATATACGAACGCATATTACTATAATATTATTGTAAATTTGTAACACTAGTACGCTGTACTAACACTGCGATTTTTTTTATATGCAAATTGTAAACAATCACGACCGATTCAGTATCGAAATATTCGAGTTTAAAACGTGTTCAAGAAACCGTTTCCGTTTTCCAAGAGCCGCAATAGCGCATTATAATATTTTACAACGATGGATTTTCATTAAATCAGTGATCTTCGACCGGTGCAGGGTAGTGTGTCTGTACTGGTAGCGACCCGTTTTTGGGTCGCGCAAGCTATAAAATTGGGTCACGATAAATCTTTTTTTTTTAAATAAAAATTAAATTTATAAATTTATATAAGGAAAAAAAATAATTACAGAGATTACGTGGATCGTGAGTCCACAAAGGTTGAAGACCACTGCATTAAATAATACCGAAAATATAATAATGTAGGTATGATAATTATTGATAATATCATAACCATTTGACGCTTGAAATAATAATGGAATATACAATTTTTTTTTTTATCCTATCATTTGGGTAGGTACTATGTTGACATAGATTCATATCATGATGTATATTTTACTCTCTATTACTTTGTATTAGGTAGTCATGATTATGATTGTATTATCGATGTGTAAATAATTGAATTAAACGGTGTTCGGGATGAAACTCGTCACGTATATTATTGCGTATTACGCTAAACACCGACAAAATTTTGCGCCCACTGAGTTTATCTTCCTGTCATCTTTGTGCCTATGTTTCGAGTGGTATGAGAGACCAAATTAACAGGACGACGACGCCGATATAATCAAATACCTCCACTCGAAGTCTCGATACTTCAAACTTTCGAAAGAGCAACTCACTTCAATCTGGTTACTTCAAAAACAAAAACAAGTGATTATTAGTATATACTATTGTCTATCATTATACTTATTGATGCTTCGGATTCCTCAAGCATACATATTTAATACCTACGTAAATAACACCTAACAAAGTGTTGGTAACACGTTATATCTGCCTATATACTATAGTTGAACCCGACATTGCAGTAAAAACACCGATCGAGAGAAGATAAATATATACAAATATTAATTAACTAAATTACCATATAGCACCGCAATATCTTGTAGAATATATTATATTTCTTTAATGTATTTTCAATAATATATTGCTCATTAGTCACTTTATAATAACGTAGATAAAGGGCGAGTAATTATGGTGTAAAAAACGTCAAACTTGTAAATACTATTGCAATAATTATTGAAGACATTTTTATAATTAAGTTTAAATCGTTTTCAATAATTTAATACATGAGACCAACGTAAGTGAACAAGTTTTTACAAAAATACTATGTCCTAACGAGTGATTGATATAATGGACATTGATGTGTTAGTGATACCCATTTCATTCTTTATACATTTATTATAATATTTTAATAAAAAAGTAAAGACAAAACATTTTCTTTTTTCAATTCCTCGCCTAATTCTAATTTGTTTCGTGTCAGCCAATAAATAATCTATAAATATCTACGCATAGATCTAGTTTTATTGTACGTATTTTAAGTATTTTTAACGTATGGCAGGCTTGTTAAATTCAAATATCAACTGGACCAAATATATTGAATAATTTTCTATAATAATTATGTGGACCATACATATTATATACTGCGTTTTAGAATATAGAACATAAAGTGACATATTATAATGAATAGGTACGGTATACTAAACTTCTTTTAACATAATAAAATTATGAAACGAAATGAAAACTATATAACTTTTTATTTATTAATAATAATTAATTGTCCATTGTATTGGTTTAAGCCACAAAAACTGACAATACCTGATGTTGTATAGTGTAGTGTATATATCTGTATATACGTACTTAGTGAAATAAAAATAAGAAGACCAAATAAAAATGTTAAAATGTTTTTATATTAGGAAAATAAAATAATATTATAATATTATATTGGTTTTTATTGAATAATTAACGCGACCGGTTAGTTAAGTGAAGATCTTTCAGAATAGTAATCTAAAAATTAAATAAAAACAATAAATTTACGTATAAGGTACAAAAACCAGGTGTCAGACATTCTTATACCGACCGATTCACTCAACCTCGTGCCGGATAGCCGTACGTTGTGATTTATAAATAATAAATTAAATATTATTATACATTAAATAAATAATCATAATAATCAAATTGGAATAAAAACGGTTTTGAGTTCATATGACTATACGCACTACACAGAAAGTTATTATTTTCAAAACAACTTGAAAAACTATAATATAATGTATTAAAAAAGTCGAAAACGGCCTACATCAGCTATAGTCTATCTGTAGTGAAGCTTAATACCTATCGGGCTATAACTATTATAATAATATAATATTATAATATGAACCTGAAGGCATTTAAAGTAAAATATTATATTAATAATAAAAACGACGATTTATTAAATAATAATAATTTTTAAATCAAATAAGTGTAGGTACGCGACAAATGACAATATAATAATATTATTAGTTCTATATATTATAGATTTTGATCAATAAGAAGAGTGTAGGATTTAAACACATATTTATCAATCGTTTAATAATTTATTACCTGTTTACAAATTATACCCTAACACAGAGGTGTCCAACCTTTTGTGAAGACTGGGCCACATCATATAGGTAGACGTTTTTGTGAGCCGCACATACTTTTTTTTAATAATAATACATTCAAATTTAATAATTAAAATATTATACTCTATAATAAAACAATACATTTTTTTATAATTTTACAACAGGGAATAATAAGCAGAAATATGTTTACAAGTATTAATATTTAATAGTTTAATTATAAGTACACAGAAATATATATATTATATACAATTAATTCATGGTTTTTAAATTGAAGCGAGGGCCGCATCGAAATCTAGCGTGGGCCGTGGGTTGGACACTCCTGCCCTAACACCTTCATTATATAAATGTCTTCATGTACGGCTAATAATATTTTTAGTAATTTATTTTTCATGAATTCATGATACCTAATTTTTACTCGAGTATTCTGATTTTTATTGATGGACCCGTTTTGCCTTCGGAAGCCAAATATACATATTTTACTTCTTGAACTGCTTCATATTAATATCTTTCGTCTTAGAATGGAATGCAGCGATATTCTAGAAGCTCTCAACTTAATTTATTCTCTAAGCTCTAAAAACTACCTTATTATGGTTATTTCTGACTCTTGAGCCAGCCTAGTAGCTATAATATCTCGTAAAGCTTTCCTTTACAATCGCTCTCCCATTATCATAATCAATACAAAAATCTTGATTAGATATTTTTGGACTACTCAAAACGATTTTAAAAAAATACATTATATAAATTTTGAAACATAATATGATATAAAAATTGAACTTTTTATACATTTTAAACTGTAAAACAATTTGCAAATATTCACGATATTGTCAAAATTTAAGCTTAAAATTTTTATGAAAATAATTTGTGCCTATTTATTTTAAATATTGTTATAAAGGCAACTATCAAAACAACGTATGTGAAATTTTTTATAAAGCTTTCAAGCTTTTTTATACAGCGAAATTTATTTTTATTGACAATAATAATAATAATAATAAAAAAAAAAAAATTTAAAAATTTAAATTAAAAATGTTCATCAATAACTCAAAAAGAGTCAAAATATTTCATTATATATAGAAAATAATTATATAAACATTTAGTGAAAATACTAAGTTGGTCGTAACTACGGTTATTCGTTTTTGAGTTACAACAAAACATCAAAAATCGTTTGAAACGCAATGGTTATTTTACGGATAAATATTAGTCACACAAATTTTTCTATTCGGGTACTGTGGTTATTTATTTATTTATGTTTTTTTTTTTTTTGAGTTACACAAAAACTACAATCGATGTTGTTGAAAACTAGACGCCGTCGTTTCTTAATAAAATATACCTAGCTAATACCTTTATCATCGTCATTTTTAAATTTAAATATATTCGTAGCTTTATAGGTTTACTTTATATACATTTAATATTAATTACCAGTTTCACTAATGGAACGATAAACCAATGGGGTAATGAACCACATGAATAAAAATTTAAATCACGATTTACGTAGGTACCTATATATAAAAACAAAAGATTGAATTTTAAAATAAGCAATTTTTTTGTTTTTGTAAAATATTTATTTACAAATAAATCATGACAATTGTGTATAGTTTAATACGACACGTCAGCATATGAATTTTAACGTAGGCTACAAACTTTGGTCAGTAAACGCTATTTAGCTTCGCGTTCGCCTAACGTGTAACACCGAATACGAAGCCCCTGCAACGTTCTGACCCTTCGTTTTACAAATAATAATAAATGTTTATGTTTATTTCTCCTTTGGTTTTTGTACTCCGCAATAAAGATTTAATTCCCCACCCTTTCAGTTTCAATTTTCGTTTTTCATTTTTGTTATTTGGTATTT
This sequence comes from Aphis gossypii, assembly GCF_020184175.1. Lineage (NCBI taxonomy): Eukaryota > Metazoa > Arthropoda > Insecta > Hemiptera > Aphididae > Aphis > Aphis gossypii. The sequence goes on from NC_065533.1 coordinate 53,227,342, forward strand.
TTCGCACGTATTAATACTATACTAATAACTGGTATAGTATATCTAATAGTATAATATATAGGTAATCAGTTGAACTAGGAAATTATAGGAGCTAAAATAGGCAAAATATATACGAATAAATTGTAAGATACTAGTATGTATGAAAATATTTAAATATGAAAAAAAAGAAATTAAAAATTAAAAAAAAAACATAAAACATTGTTAATTATATTCATAAAAACAAATAAAAAAATACATTTATAATTAATATTTCATAAATATGACGGAGACTGGTTTACTTGTTAACATCTCTTTAAATTGAAAAATATTTTTTAAATATATTATAAATTGCCAATCGTGTACCTACAACAAATTTACTAACGAATAAACAATAAATATATTTATATAATTTATCTAAGATAAAATAATATTTTGGCGTATTAGAGCAATTTAGATTAAGCGTATACATCGCACTATATTGTGGTTAAATTAATATTCTGCTGCGACTTTGACAATATTTTTAGACAATATTAAATACATTTAATATGTGTATGTAAACAATAAAACATGCAATATTTTTCACCAAAAAATTGACAAAATAAACATTATATGCATTTTCGATTTTCAATTTTTAAACTTACCGTCGTATACTCCGGATATCTATCTTGATCTGCCGAGTGCACATAAGAATATATGCAAATAACTCCCGAACCTTAATAATCAGCTACAGTAACTACTGTCTATATTTTAATATTTTTAACAAATCGTAGTATAATACCTTAATAGTCAACAATACTAAAAACTAAAGAATAATGTTTTTAACACGGGTAAGAAAAATGTGTAACAATACTATGTGAAACTTTTCTGGGTGGGGACAATGTTAGGATTTGATTAGAAATATTTTAATTTTACAATTTTAAAACAACAACCTTTTTTTACTACACTCGTATACATATTTTATTATGTTACAACTTACAAGCAGTGACGTATTTAGGGGGACCAAGGGGGGGGGGGGCTTAGGCCCTGGGTAGTAAATTTTGAAGAACATTTTGATATAATACGATATCTAGGTCGTTTGGGTGATAAAAAAGTAATATCACTCAGATAACCTGGGGCGCAATTGCGCAAAATTCCCAAATACGTATCTGCTCACAGGGTAGGGTACAATAAGTAAAGTTCTTTATTAATTCTCAAAAAAAATTTTATCGTATCAAATTTCATTATAAAATTTGTTATTTCTAATTAGGTCATTCACTGTAGATTTATTTTCCCAATACCATACAAATCAATGTTTGCAAAATCGTAAAAAAATTAATTATTTAGTATAAAACTTTAATTTTAAAAATATAATTTCCACCCTATAATATTTACACAGGCCTCAAAATAATCTGTTTAATTTTTATGTATTATTATGGTTTTCAACAGCAAAGAATCTAATATTATGTTTTTATAATGATAACTTATTATTCATATAATCTCTTTCTATTTGTTATATAGCACTTAAATAGTAATTTATCTTAAAACATTTAATTTAAAAAATATTCTGGAAAAGCCAGGGGGGCAAATGTCCCAACTTGACCCCCTTCCAGGCGCCTATGAGGAACAATAACCTACCTTACAAATAAATTATAAAAATTCAATTTAATATCATTTAGATAGGCTAAAGTATAGAATATAGTTACCGACAACTACTTGATTTAAAGAAATGGTGGAGGTGTGTTGAGACCCGAAAAAGAGTTCATAGAAAAAACTTATATTATCTGCAATATAAAATATCAAATACCTATCATGTTTTATATTTTTTCATAATTATAACATTCAATATTTTATTTTATGATCTTGAAACATCATTATAATATTGTAACCATTAAGTGGTTACATTGGTGTTTCTCAACACTAGTGTAGATCCAGCCGGATAAGTCCAAATATTTTTACACAATTTACGAAATATTAAAAAAATAAGTTATCTATTATGAAATTAAATATTATTTGCTTACATAAATTATTAACTGAGCCAGTGCATTCAAATTACATGACATAAAATCTATGAATCCTATGATGGATTTTCTTGTCTCCCTTATTAGAAATTAAACTAGATTTTCCTATCTAATATCTTCACAATTATTTAGTATAGAGTATCTAAGACCTAAATATGTAGTAGTAAAAAATGAAAAACAAAACAATGAATAAATTATAGCATTTTATCAAAATACCAAAAGTTATAGATAATGCCTGTAGAATGTTTACATATTATATACTTAATTGTAATGACAATTTTTTTCCACAATAAAATTAAAGAAATTGAAAAAGAACCTAAATAAGTACCTAACTGACTAACCATGTATATTATATATACCAGATACCTATTGGATGTTAACTTTCATTAATATTAGGTTTTCATTCTATTAATTGAAGATACATTTAAAAGATGAGAAATCATCTAAACAAAAATTAAAACATAACTTTGTCTTTGTAATTAAAATACCAAGGTCAAAGAGGCTTGGCATTTATTTCCTTTCCAATATTATAGTATTATAATATTATTATGCCAGAACAAGCACTGACATGTAATAACCAATTACATACATTATTTGAATTTTTATAAAGCAGATAAATTTTTAAAATAAATAATTTAACACGCTATAATATTTATTGGAAAAAAACATAACTTTTACTCTGAAATTAACAACTCAACTATTTATAATACTAAGTCTTTCATATAATAACATTTTATATTTATAGGAAACATTTAAAACATGCACCATAATAATATATAACATTATATAGACAAAAATTAATCAGCTTATTTCCTGGAAGAACCAAGATAGTATTATAAAAAATTAAGGCAGTACGAATATTATTTACTCTAAAATATCTGTACTTGATTTCAACAAAAATGTAAAATTAGGAATTCATAACTGATAAATGTCAATGAAATTATTTAGACAATGTTTTGATACTTAAAAATGTATTAAACTGTAACATGTTTGTAAAAAATATATAACTATGGAATAATGATAATATCAATTTTAAAACTGATGATTAATGTACATATTCAAGTCAGGATGAATACAGATACAATTAATGAGATGGTATTGATATTATCTAAATTATTTAAATTATTCTTCGTCTAAATTTATACATGGAAGTATATCATCTGCTAGATAGCTTCTTATTTGACAAGACATTTTTCAAGTCATCTGGCAATGAACAAATTATATCATCCATTTTTACTTTCAATTGATCTTTGATTCTTTTATTAATCTGGTACCCTTTGCTTTCACATTCATCCAGTTTCTGACGTATTTTCAGTATCATGTCAACAATTTCTACTTCTTGTTTTCCTTCAAGCCAATTATTAATATCCTAAAACCAATAAATAAATTATAATATGTTTAGTGTTAACTTATATTTATATAATAAAAAGTAGTTAAATAAAGGTGATTTTATTTACCACACTAGATAGGGCTTCAATTTGCAAGATTTGAAGCTTCATCATCATTCCTTTGTAACGAATATTGTACCAACCATTGAAATTTGGAGATCTAAAAAATTGCTTGTAAAGTCCCTTCCAATCTCCTTTAATACCACATGTCAGTTGAGGTCCAGCATATTCTAAACTGGCCAAAAAGTTGTCTGGATTAAAAGGCCAGGGTTTAGGAGCCGCCTGCAAAAATTAAGTAAATACATTTTCTGTATATATCCTTACCACATAAAAAATTTTTATACCTTAAAGGGAGAAATATTTCTTTGTAAAGGCATTAAAGATGACATGTATCGTTCAAGTGGTATCATAAAACTCTGGGTGAGTTCTAAAAAGTGTCGTCGCAATAGAGCTGATTGCACTTCTTCCGGGCGCTTGGTTTGCATTCCTCTGAGAAGTTTTTTCACTATTGATTTATCTTTATACAAAAAGGGTTTATACTCAGTATAAACTCCAGGTTTAGCATCTAAGATTTTCAGATTCGATCCTTTTCTTACTTTACTTTTATTTGTGGTGTCTAAAAAAAAAAAAAACACATACCCATTTTAATAAATTTGATGTTTGAATACAAAAAGATTATACATTTTAAATAAATAGCACTGGAAAAAAATTGATTAAATGACTTAAGGTATTTGATACAAACAGTTAAACGAATCAATAATATTAAAAATAATATTTGAGTCTATTCAAAAAGATTACTTGAAATATTTTTAAAACAATAAATATATAATAGTAACTATAATTTTCATTTTTAAAATATTTTATATATTATTTAAATAAGATCTTTATTATAAACAATCAGAAATATATAATTCTAATAAATAATTTACAACAAAAATTGTAATAGTGAAAAAATATTAATATTATTAACTGTTAATTTTAAATTACAATAAAAACTCTACATAACAAAAATCTTTACATAATAATGGTTGGTTTGCTTTATAACCCATTATTCAATTTAATTTCTAAAATGTATTAGTCACCCTCAATAACAAAACAATATTTAATGTTTCATAATACCATTTAAGTGTTACTGTATTATAAATTAATAAATTGATTGGTGTAAATGACAAAATTTCCAAGTACGGTTACATTCTTTTAATATCTACTTTTATCATCGTAAAAATACCGTTAAAAAAAAATATTGGCAGTGTAATCAAATTCAAACAAAGATGACTGACTATTTTAAATAATTGTATAAAATATAATAAGTATAATAATTTAGTATAATTTAATAAAATAATAAATATCTAATTAACTTATGAACTGTAAAAATAATAACATGTATGATAAATAATACTAAATAGGTACCTTTATACATAATTAATTAAAATTTTGTTTTTTTTTTTTAAAAAAACTATTTAAAACTATTACAAAAACTCTATAATGAAAGAAATCTCTTGGTCCCTTCAGATTCGTTATAGAGTTTTCACTGTAGTTCAAAAAATAAAGTAAATTTTAGAGCAACATTAAAATAAATAATCAAAATAACATTTCAAAAATGAATTTATTTATAAACATTGTAGATTTACCTTTTTTTAATGTATCAGTAACTCTTACAATATGTGGCCAATGTTGTAATGTTTTTGTGAAGTAAGGATTTGTTACACCAAGTATTATAGGTGGCGGATTCAGTGTTTTGCTCATATACTCCTTGAACTCATTATCATGTATTGTAAAATAAGGACGATAATCTCCATAATAAGCCAATGGTACTATTAAACTAATAATTAAAAATATAATAAAAAAAGTCGTAATAAACTACCATTTTAAATCTTTAAGCCATTTTAGTTAAATAAATAAATTTTACCTAACTAAAGCTTGGACAACCTGTGAACTGTAGGTAGGTGATGAAGCCATCACAACGATGGGTTCAGTCGTTAACACCAATTCCCATAAAAGGTGCATTTGAGATACAATCGATGAAAAACATCCAAATGTATTCAATTCGTACAATGATGATACAACTACTGGTAACTGATAATCAGGTACCATTGAGTTTGATGAGTTGCTGATTTTATTATTATCACACATCAGTTGAGCCTATAAACAAAATAGTTTTAATATTAAAAAAGTATCTGATATTAACAGTTAATTTTATTGATTCACAAACTTGAAGAACAATCCCCAGTAATGGCAAGCTCACTGTTTCTCCCGCATATAAATCTGGCCACTGTTTGATATCGTGCCATGCTACTTCTATTCCAGTAATCCCGTGTTTAAAATATTCAGGTGCTATTGTACCACAAACTTCAGTAAATAAACTAATGAATGGCAACTGAGATAGTATAATTACACTCTAAACAATAAAATAAAATAATATTAATTACATTTCAAACTAAAATTATTTTTTTCTTGCATTTATGTAGCCGGTGATCTACCATTTTATACAAGAGTAATAAGTAATCTACATTTAAATTTTAAATTTAGTTTGCAATCAGATTTCATGAATATTTATCAATAGTAACCAATACATATTTTTCTAGACCATGGTGGTAGAGGTCAGTAAATAATAACAAAGATATATTAATGTACTTTGAATTATATTATTTAATGTTTATTGTACTTAAATTTTATAATTTTAATTTATTACAACTATTATGATCCTAAGTAATTAATAAAAAAATAAATTTTAAACTTTGTAGTAGTTTACCATCTTGAAGTAGATTACCTACTACATAAATACAATTTTATTTTCTAAAATTAATACTAAATAAGTACTCATTTTATTTTATATATTAAAAAATTGAATTCAATTTTGTGATAAAAAGAAGTTGATGGTAACAGTTAGTGTGCACGCAAATGTTGGGAGGTTATAAACATAGTTTGTTATTTTCACCAAAAGTGTTTTAATTATTGTAATTTTCATTGTTTAATTGAATAGTAGTATGATATTGTTGGAATACTTGTAATTTTTAAATATATTAAGTAAATTAATTAATTTTTAATACATATATTAAAATTAATTTTATTATATAATAACAACTAATAAGTAATAATTTTAAGTATTGATAGATAATCATATCTAAAAACTTTGAAATATTAATTTTAATATTATAAAAATAAAAACTCAATCAATTTGTTTTTTTATAAACAAATTAAATAAATTATTAATTCATTGATGCTTGTTACGTTACAAATATGAAAAACTTTCTTTAAAATAAAAAAATAATAATTAAGATGCCCATACTAACATTTCTTACAAAAGCTGATAACAAAAGACTATCTATGTCTATCCCCAAATTTTTACTTAAGTGCACAACCCAGAATACTTACTGAATAGTCATAAATAGTAAGTACAGTGACATCAAATATAATATATAAAGGAAATTAAATTATGAAAAATAAAACACAATAGTATGATTACACACACTGCTCTTAAACATATTACATAAGATTACATCAAAAGTATTAAGTAGAATACCAGAATTTAAGAAGACTTAAAATTTGGGAATGTTATTTATTATTTATTGTATAACATGTTGGAATAAGAAACCAGATAAATATGCAAATATGAACATTATTTTATAGTATATGTACATATTATATACATTAAACTGTAAATATTTAAGTATAATTTTGGATATTACATTTCTGTGGACAGTAAAATGTGTAAGAACATACTTAATTTGATAAATTTTTTCTCCTAAGATTTAGTTTATTTAAATTTTTAAAAAAATTTCAATGAAACCATGAAGTTTATCATAAATTGAGGCAATTTAGCAATAACAACATTTTTAAATAAAAATAATTTCATGGTTTTCTTTTTACATAATATATTAAAAATATACCCTGAGTAATATCCAAAAAAATGTTTTAAGCTTCTTATTATGATATTCCCTTAATAATACTTAATAAATAATGAATGTGATGATCAAAACAATAAAAAGCATGCTGTGTTGGTTGTTACTTATTAATTTTAATGCTATTTTCATGTGGCCATGTTAACAATCTCTTTATTATTTTTCTACATGGACATAAAAATACCTAGGAGTTAAATTAATATCATTTTATTATTACAATTAAAGAGGACCATAAAAAAAACAGACAGCTCCATTTTTCAAAACTTTTCAGAAAACCAAAAAAACTATTTATTAAATATTGTATCCAAAGTAAAATTAATATTAAAATTAATTAAGATACATTAGATAGCTCCAGAGTTACATTATTTTTCAACGGAAAAAAAAATAAACCAGCTCTAAGCTCTAAATACATTATATTTCCTATACTGGTAATTAGATTTATTTCGTTCTTGTACAAATAAACTCTTAAATTTTTGCTTTAACCTAACCCGATTTTGACGAAAAATGAAACTGTTTAGTTCTTTCATGGATTCTTCATTTAGAGTTAGTATATTGTGTACCTAAACACAATTAATATATAAATAATTAAGCTATAACTAAAAGAAGTTTTGTTAAGAAAAAGTATTTTTGTAACATTTAAACTGTATTTAAAACAACAATGATTATACTATGATTAATGACATTAAGATTGCTCGATCAATCTCTATAATTTTAATGATTTAATAGTCACTATTGATTTTAACCATTTAATGTTTAGTGTCTATCATCAATAGTTCCTTGACATAATAATTTAAAGGCTTATTCAAATTTAGCGAATCATTTAATTATTACATTATTTATGCAACTCAATGTCTGACTATGTACGTATAAACAATAAAATTATGAAATTAAACTCATACTATGTACCTTAAATTTTTTCAAAAAACAAAGGTTAATAATCGAACATTTTGAATAATTCAAAAAACTGACAACTTGCTAAGATTTTTTAAAAAAAGAAAAATTATTGGGTTGGCATATTTGTATTTTCATAGGCAAATTAACCTTAATTTTGAGCATTTAAGAGAGCATTTATGTTATAAATTCTTTGTAATGTAAAATTAATATGGTATGTTGTGTTACTGTTTTCCATAATATGATTAACAGATATAACATAACAAACAATGCATAAGTTGTGACCTACACACAAAACATACCATTGTGTAGATAATATAATATAATATTATTCATACTAAAATTTACAGTGTTAATTCAAGAACAAAATTAAAATATATTTTACTAAGTTATTGAAGTTATTCAGAGATGTACTGATATTTATTGGTAACCCAAATAGACTTTTTTACCTGTAAATAATGTAAATTCATCTCTAAATCAGTAAGGTTTCTGACAATGTCAAACTGTATTTTATTCTCATAAGAAGTTAGTGTATTATAAAAACAAACGGTTAAACATACTTTTTGAAAATAACCCCGTGGAAGAGACAGATCTTTGATTTGTCGAAAGAAAACAAACCCATACAAACAACGATGATCAGCTTGTAAGAAAACTGGACATTTTGTGTTATAATTTATATGGCGTTGACTGAGATTCAAAGGTTGAGAACATTTTATCTTGACGTGAAACTGAGTGTCTCCCATGCAACCAGAATTGGAGTCGGGAAAAGCCAGGTAACAGAGGTTTGTTTTGTCTTCCTCGGACAATTTGACATTGTTAGGATAGACCATCTGTGAAAGAAACAATAAATAAAAGTGGCACGGACAGACATTGCAAGAAATCCAGCTATCAAACGTGCTCAAAATGAACAGCCGATAGCCATAACAGTACCTCCATCGCCTGGCCAAACTCCAGGTCAAAAGTGACGATGCAAATGCAGTGGATCCAATCCGACAGCATTTCTTCGGCAGGTTTGTCATGTTTAGGGTTCGTATCGATGGCGCCTTGTTCGGCCATGTCGGCGTAACAATCATATGGAACGAGGACTGCAGCAAACAAAAGTGTTCGTTACTAACTGATAGTGACCGATAAATTGTACACCAATTAATGGGGGCAAAAAAAAATCTTCAGCGATCCGTTACCTACATGACGATCGTTTTATTTTTATTTCTCTGATGGACATTACAAGTCCGATATTACTTTTACAATATTTGGTTATAATTACGTACCTCACTCGGGACATCGATGGTCGAGCCCACCAGTCTAGGCGATAGGCTAGTTCTTGACGACTAGAGATACTTCATGTGTGTCCGTCATAAGACCGTGCTTCAGTGCAGACAATGCTTTAATGCTTGAAACGAGGAAGCGAGACTTTTTCGGATTGCGAGTGACAAACTACCTAGCTCAACGATAGTTGAATTACGCGGAAACTCGGAAAATAGTCGGAACGCGTTGATTAGACGTACTGTTATCACTAATTATTATCATCACAGTTTATAATATATATATATTGATATGATTTTATAATCTTTTCGTTTAATGAAAACACCGCGACGACATCGAAAATTCGGTCACTATAATATACATTTTTATTACTACGATTATGTATGATTATTTATTACTAACGTGATGGATTAATTTATTAATCCGCCTTAAATATTGTTATCGTTTTCGTGAGGGCCGCCGCCGTCGAATTCAACGACGAGCTAACGTTATCGACGGCATTCGGAATATTCGGACATTTCGACGGCAGAATTACGTAATCGCTAACACGAGCGTCTAGAGCCTTGGCTAGTCTAACTGTCTAAGGCCGTGGTCTAGAGACAGCACAAGAGCAAATATCTTATCAATTAACATATCGTATTTCTTTTCAATTATCATTATATTATATCGCAATCGCAAACCGTTTTTTCAGTTTTCAGTTTGAAATTTTTAAATTTTTTTTTGGGAGTTAATTTGATTTATTCAAGTATGTTCAAGTGCGCACATTGTAATCGCCAATTTAGTAAAAAATACAATTTAATCAGGCATATAAAATTACACATGGAGAGACGCACCATTAAAACTTCAAGACCATTGATAGATCCAGAAATTGAATTAAATATTATAAATATGAATTTTGTTTCATTTCAGGGTAAATATACTACTTGAATTTTTCATTAACTTATTTATGAAATCAATATTTTGATTTATTATAATTGTTTAGAGTTTGAAGAATGGAAATCAATTGAGGAGGTAAGTTGTTCGTCGCGGTTTGTTAAAAAAAGGGGAACAAGATTTAACAAAGATAAAACTGTAGCCACGAGTGTTTATTATTGCCATCGTTCTGGAAAAGCTGGCTAACAAGTGAACGCGAATTGTGACGGTCAGTGGCCAAGGGTATTCCCCGCAATATTTGTTCGTTTTGACATCTACTATTTAATACACATTATCACGTTCCAAAACGTGTTAATGTCTGCACGAATTTTTAAAAAATTTTATATTCAATTGGAAAAGCTTTGTAACAGAGAAATCATCTTTGAGTTGGACATAGGAAAATACGTAAAAACAGGTAGACTACTAAATTTAGTGGAAACACATTATAGAGTATGCAACAGAAAACATAAGATTACGTATGCACATGACCCAAGAATGGATGTGGAGTATACGAAATGTATATTCAGTCATATGCTACAAAAACAACGGTATGAAAATTTAGTTAAACATTTTTGAAATATTATTATATCCTATGTGTATATTCAATTATTTAATTTGGTATATGGGAAAAACGTAACATTTGTGTGTAATAGGTATTAATTAGTTGTTCACAAATTCATTTTATTATCTTAATTGTAATAATCAAGGTGAAGGAGATTTAAATATTAAAAAACTATATAAATAATATATATTATACTAACATACTTTATATTGTATTCTTAATTGATTTAAATTTGATATAACTAACATTATTATTAAGTGATCAATGTAAAATTGAAATTGAAAGTGTAACTGAGTGCATTTAAGAAAAAAATTGTAAGGATTTCTGTCTTGCAGACATTAACCTTTTTTTTTGTGGGGAGGTGTTAGGGGCTACGAGATATCAAGGCTAAGTTAGTATGACCATGACACATGTCGGGATAGTAAGCGCATCAATAATTATAGTGCACTAATGATGCATTCACGATGTTATTGCACATTATCAAATCCGGGTCTGAATTTGCAACAACAACTATAAGGATACCTGGTTTCACCCAGATGGCTACGACTCGATGCAAACAAGAGACGCACCACAATATATAAGGGAGCCCGAAGACAAGCAACGGCAGATGTACCAAAGCTATCAACACCTGAGCACTTTCACGACACTCAGCCACTTATTTTATTTGTTTCATGTATTTTGTTTATACGTAATAAAGACATTATTCGTTATTAAGTTTTAACTTTTATTCAAAATAACCATTTGGATTCAACTTTGATACTGGCACGCAACGAGTCCATAGTCAGTACTCGCTACTCAATACATAGTCTGAAGACAGGTCCATGTGTACTTACAACCAGCGTCGGATTGATACTTATATTTTATTATTTAAATTGTGTGATGAAATGTATTGAATAAACAAAGTTTAAACCTTAGCATTTAGTATCTATTTACATAAATTTGATTTGCATGGTTTGTACTATCACTGATTTGTAACCCAAATAAAAAATTAAGAAAATACATAATTCATCAATTCAATACTTAATATTTTATTTCCTAGCAAAAGAATTATAAATAAATTATAATATAACACTATATCAAATTAATATTTTGTCTATGACATGATGATAAAAAAAAAATTCATTAATATTACAGAATCTATGAGCTTTCCATGTACCATAGGGTTAGGTTAGGTTTAATTATAACATTTATGTATGTTTTAATCTACAATAATGATAGTTATATGTTCGTGTTATGCATATGGTGTAGTCATGTGTAGTTAAATATCATACGAGACATTTATCATCTAATGAAGCTGAGAATTACTAATTTTAATAATGTGTGATGAAAATTGTCCATGTTTTTATCGAAATTATTAAATATTTATAACTTTTTGTATTGAAGTATGCAAGAATGATGATTTACTACGTGGATATTTTAGTAAAATTATTATATAAAAAAAATATTTATTTAAGTAGAAAAATGGTTTTAAATAGTCTCTGGGTATTTTTGTAAAATTCATACGTTACCTATGCCAAGCAAGTTAACCTATAAATTATTGGTAATAGTTAACTAATTATGGTTTATGGTGTGTATACTGTAAAATTAAAAAATGATAATAATTTACTCTGAATAAGTTTACATTAAATATATGATGAAGAATACACTAGTTTCAATGAAACTATGGGGGTTTATGTATGTATTGCATGGTCTTTAGGGCATTTCGACTTATGTAATAAATATAATATGTATTATTTATATGTGTATTCATTGAAATTTATGATAATATTACATGATTTTATCTAAATTATGATATTTTTGTGTAGTTTTAAGTATGTTATGATATTTTTATATGATTTTATAAGAAATTTAGCAAAATATGTTGATGTTTATATGGAAGTATTTATTTATTTTTGTCAATTTGGTATTATGTGAAGATGATTATGATGATGATGGTATTAATCGGTTGTGTGTGTGTGTGTGTATGATCGTTCAATATACTAAACATTTAACGCTGATGAATTCTAGAATTTCTATTTTTAATAAGGAATGATAAAAATTACCTATATTTTTACGTATTTTTCTACTTACCTATATATAAATGATGATTTTTTTTTTTTTTATTAATTCAGATTTCAGAGATAAAATATAAAGAATAACACATGTGAGAAAAGGAAACTATATAACAAAAATACTTAAAAGATTCGAATTAGGATAAGTAACTTTATTACAAAAAAACAATTTAATATCTATAGAGATATTTTACAAAATATTAAACTAATTAATATTAATAGAGACATTTCACCTTATTTTAAAAATGAGTTTTATTTCTGTCTAATCTTACTATACTTACAAAAAATATTTTTAAAAAAATAATCTTTACAAAAATTCAATAAGTATAAAAATGTATAGAGAAATAATTTATACAGAAGTATTTACAAAGAAATAATTTATAGAAAAAATATTTACAAAAATTATACATACAGAAATAATCTTTACAAATATATATATATATACAAAAAAAAAAACTAACTATCTAGTTCTGCTTCGAGTTCCTCCCTATAAAATTCAAAATTGTTAATTAAAAAATATACCTACAGTAAGTATACTTAATTTAATAATATAAAAGTTGAATTTATACACAAAACTAAAATATTATTGACTATTAAAAATGTACATAATACGAGTATAATATTAAATATATTATAAAATAATATACTTATCGACAATATTTCAAGTAAATCAACTTGATGTTTTACTATATAATTGTTTTTTATCCGAGAACGTATGTCATTATGACTTGACGAAACTCATAGGCCATAGCTTGATGTAATATATATATTTTTAATGATTTAATGTATCCAACAACAAGAATTACATACTTAATTAAGCGAGTGATGATCTTTATATAGCTCTACTTCGGGAAGAAAAGTTCTGCAAACATTTTTATTATAGATGATTTTATTAAAAATGCCCTCTTTGCTCAAATTTTTTGTCCTCAAAATTTCTATTTGAATGTCACTTTATATTATCATATCTACTTCAATTTTTGTTTAATCAATCATTACCAACTGGTGTCTTCCCTAAATCTTGGAAAGCTGTTTTTATTTCTCCTATATTTAAAAAAGCTGATCGATCTTCTCTTCTAAATTGCCAGCCAATTTCAAAAATATCAATTATTCCAAAGCTATTTACCAAAATTGTCAACTCAAAATTATATCCTATTCTTAACAATATTTTTATCGACGAACAACATAGTTTTCATTCTAGATGATCAACAGTCTCTAACTTGGCTGTTTTCAAACAAGATGATCATTTTTTAAAAAAAATAAATTTAGATAAAAATAAATAAATAAATAATTAACCAATCATTCTGTTACAATACATCATGATTAAACAAAATTCATACTAAAAATCTTATTTATATTAATGTAAATTGATACATTAATGTAAAACAATCAACTATAAAATAAATTATAAGTAGGTATCTATTGTTATTTGTATCTACCCAAACACTAGTTAAAATTAAAAAAAAAATTTGTTAAAAAGTGTCCTCTAATTGCTACATTAAAATACTTATAAATACTACCTATTAGTTTCATTAAGTGTAAAAGTGTAATAATTTTAAATAAACAAAATAAATGGCAGTTAATATTACATAATACGATTATGTACTTAATAGGAAAAAAAATAAGTTATTAAATAACATAATCTGAATTATAAACATTTTTGAAAATACTATTATGAAACTGTATCACTGCAAAAAAAAAAAATAAATAATGCCATTTTATGAAAGTATTATTTTTATACTTATTACCTAGTTCTCATAATACAGTTTCTTTCTTCATTTTATATATGACTGACACCAGTCATTTAATTTTAAATATGTTTTTCCTGAATTTTAATAGATATTATTTGTAGACACTACATAGATTTAAGTACTCCATTAATTTTTATTTTATTTAAATATTAAATTGTTTTTAGAAAAAAAGAATTTACTAAAAAGAATTTAATGCAAGTAAAAAATTAATTAAAAATTAATTGACTAGACATTAAGGAAAGAGAAAAAATTATAACTTGGAATCGCTATATAATAAATCAGGTATTAAATGCTTAATAAAAGCCAAGAGCCTGGAATGGACAAGTAATGTGTGGCGAGCCGAAGGAAACATAATCCGAAAAGAACTGACTAATAATCTAACGCAAGCGCCCCAGGTTAAGATCTCGTCAACGATGGCGGAATAGAGTCAATGCAGGTATATAAAAGTGGCGGACAGAGCAGTAAATTTCGAGACTGCTATTGACCGTGACAGGTGGAGGAGCTTAGTAAAAACTGTGAAAGACCTTAATGGCCCAAAAAGCAAAAAAAAATAACAATAAAAATTCTCTAATATTTTTTTTTAATTAAATCTTAAATCATACCTTATAAACAATAATAAATAAACAATTTATCATACCTTTAGTGTTTATAAATTTTATTTAATCAAAATTATTTAATATTACTAAATTGACCATAATGTATAAATTATATTAAAAGACATTATTTTAAAATTAAAAAATTAAGACTACACTAATTCTATTTGTACATTTTGAAATTTAAACAACATGCATAATGATTATTTTTATAATTTAAAAATACCACAAAAATCATTCATACAATACTTAGTGAATAAAATTATATAGCTATATAATACAACAAAACTTTTATTTTAACATATTACATTACTAAAACATTAAATATTATTAGTGAAAATATTGTACATTTTTTAAAAACTTTTGTTACATAATTATACTATGATAATTTACTTGTAAAAACAATTATATATTAATAATGATAAGATGATTTTTTCAGACTTATAAAACTAGGTTTAAAAATTATTTGAGTAAAAAAAAAAAAGGAAATGTTTATTATAATAAAATAAAATTGTTTGACATGAAATCTGATATACATTTTTTTTTTAGATTAAATTAAATAAATCATTAATATTTATTTAGTTTACAACATTTTGCTTTATTTGTATAGTTATACCTAATAGACAAAAAAACCTTTATTTTATAGTTGTATATTGTCTCATCTCCACAGTTTTAAAATGTTATAAGTTCTATAGAATTTTGGAGTAGGTGAATGTATTTTAATTAATCTAATTAAGACTCTTAATTCAGTCATCACAATCATCATTAGTTTTTAAAACGGCAATTTGTAATAAATTAATTTTCAATGGATCCGGAATCCTTATTTTTATCCAATAATGTTGTCTTACTAATTCAATTAATTTATATTCTTCCAAGTCATTAAAATTTCTACCTGTGCGAATTGATATACTTGGTGTATAGCATTTATCAAGTGCATAGTCAACATATATATCTATATGACTTATATCAGTTTCATTTCTAAACTGAATATTAACTAAATGTGGAAATGTGCCACATGATTTCCAGTATGTATTTTTATTGTTACCTGATAATAGGCACACGCCATGACCTAAAAAAAAAAATAATGATTTTAGTTTTTAATGTATCTAGTTAATTTATTTAAATCAGAGGTTCTCAAACTTTTTTTGCGTACCACTTAGCTGTATTATCAATCAGTCACGTACCACTAATGACTAATTACAGAAGGATCCAAATTGTACAATTAAATACCTTACTTTTTAGTTAAATACATTTATTTAAAATAATAAGGCAGTACAATACTACAATATAATTATTTTTATTTTATTAGTTTTTTTAGGTAAGGTATAAATTTAAATATAAACTTTCAGTGAGGTCAGAATCAAATATTTATTTTTAATTTTTCGTTCTACCACCATATGGCCTTTTGAGTACCACTAGTGGAACGTGTACCACAGTTTGAGAACCGCTGATTTAAATATAAATATATATATACCAATTATTGGTGTTGTGCAACACTCACTATTATTATTTTGAAAAACTATAGATTTAAAATGTTAGTTTTGTAGATTAGCTCTATTGGATACAGTGCCGTAACTACCAGGGATGCTAGAGGTGCAAAAAACCCCCGAGCCCCAAATTTATTCATAATAATAAGCCTGTGAGCTGTGTCTTAACTATTTGGAATTTTTTTTATAAAATATTATTCTGGTTACAAGTTATTATATACCTACATCTTATCAGAATGAATAATTGTTAAACTCTAGGAGCATTATTATTCAATAATGTTAATAATAACAATTCTGTATAAAGTGTATTTAGAAATTAAATAATTTATGTAATTTATATTGATTATTAGATTAAAAGGAAAAAAATTACTTGAAAAAGCAGGAACTAATCCATAGCTAAAAAAAAATTATTTTATTTTAATAAAATACTGCCTTCTTTTCCTACACAATTCTACATATTATTAGACACTGTATAAAATTGTTTTATATGGCAAGAAGTGCAAGATTAGAATTAATATTAGTTTATAAAATGTTATTGTAATTATTGAATACAATTTGTTAATTGTAATTTATTTGAATAAATTATTAATTAGATACCTATGTTTTATATATTAATTATCATAAGGACTGTTTAATAAATGTAATTGACCAGGTGTTTCACAAAATAGTATCATATTATTTTATAAAAAATATAAGTTAATGAATACGTTGAAACGCTTAAAACCATAATTGTTATTATAGGTAATACAAAATTCTAAATATAATCATAAAAAAAATATAATTTCAAATGGCAGGGAGCTGAATTAATAAATATCACCAATATTATATTCTTAACCAATTATATTTTTTATTTTTTTATGTAGTGACAGCTGATGGTTTATTTCCTTTTTAGTAGTATGAGATGGAAAAATCAATTACTATTTTAGGAACTGCAGGTCACTTTGCTCCATCTATATACAATAATGTAAATAACTACAAACAGCAAGTGCTACTTTTTTAAGAATCTATTAGGTATTTAAGTCCTTGACAACATGGGCCCTATAATATTTGCTTGCACACCCACTAATATATACCAAGTTGTGGCACTGATTGGATATTAATAAAAAATGGCTAATGGAAATGGCTATACCAGTGAATGATATTATTAAAATATTTGCAAAAATAAATAATTCAAAATTAGATTTTATTTAATAACTACCTACTTAATAAATAAATAAATAATTAGCATTGTATTACTTGCTAAGCTATAATAAAACAATTGTATACGTATATTTGAATAATTGTCAGTATAATGTGTTCTTTTAAATGTGGTACTTATATATTTGAAATGTATTTACTTAAATAAACATTTTAGTTATCGATAAATAGATTAAGCAGCTATTCTATTATTATGGGGATATTTCAAGAATGGTTCAAGGATAAATTAATTTTTAAATTTATAAAAACTAAGTACAGCACTGCATGCAATGTTGTTCTGATGACTGATACACACAACCCTACCCAGCAATTACTGAGGATCTTTGGATACTTTTAAATTTTGAAACCTATAGCCAAATGAAAAAAGAAAAAAATTAGATTTAAATAACTAATGAATCGCAACTTAGACATTTCAAACTATTTTTGAATAATTATAAAATCTGGTTTAAATTCATTGTTTATAGCATTCAAATATGTTCTTATACATCAATGTGCATAAGTGTAAACGACTATTTTCAATACTTGGAATTGTAAAAACCAAATATCTATTATAAGTCAACAAAAACTATATCATTTGATTTAACTGTTTGTTTAAGAAGATATTTAATTTATAAACAAAGATAAATTTTTGATATTTCATTATTTTCCATCGATAAATTTAAAAAAAGTCAAGTCTATTTACACAATAATTTTTAACAATAAGTATTATTGGTGTTGATTGCTTTTTATTTTACAATAAGGCATCATGGTATTTTTTAATTAGGTATACCTACATTTGAAATTTTTTATTATAATTTTAAAGTAATATGTCATGGGTTTTTAGTTTACACTGAGTATGGGCTCATAACAAAATTATAGCGCAAAGGCCCTAACAATCAAAGCTTTACCTGCGAGGGTTCAACCCTCCCCCCCCCGAAATTTTGAAATTAATTTTATACTATATTTAAATACCAATAAAATATTACAATAAAATTAGAACACAATTTTTTTTAGCTTAACCCCCTGCTCCCTGAAATTCATTTCCAGTTACGACCTTGCCAACAATTATGAGTTACAATTACAGTGACTGCAAAAGTAAAGCACAACAATAATAATATAATGTAGTATTATTTACTAGGTATCCATGAAGATACTGACCATGTCGCTTTCGAACCCACCTCGCGTTCCTTCCCAGCACGTATATCTTGCATCTGGTCGATCGGAGGTAGATCCGGGGGGGGGGGGAGACGAATCTTTCTCGCTTTCGTCCTGACTCAACATTTTTGGTCAAACACATATAGTGTTATTTTAATCATAAATGAAATCAAAGCACACTAAAGTACCCCCAAAAAAAATAACAATAGACAGTAGACAATAGATTTTTAGGCAATAAGCCAATCACTACGATAAGTTGTATTTTAATACTTCCCTAGGTCCTAGTTAAAATCACTAGCTACTTTTTTATCGCCAATAACACCCGGTGGACCACACAGATTATTTTTTTAGGCTATATGAATTACTAAGACACTATAGGGTTTAAGGTTTGACCATAAGCTAACAATATAATATTATTGTTTTATACGCGTTGGTTTGGCTAAATCACCGCAACTGCGACTGTACTTGAACACTACGGATGAACGAATGTATTAAACATACGATCCTCGGGTAGTTTCGAGAATTTCCAAGGAGGTTCGGACTTTGGAGTTTAGAACGTCCACATCACACCACAGATTTCTGTATAGAACCGTCATCGACAAACGCAGCACACGACGCGACGCGTAGTTCGGGTAACGCACACACAGGCAGCGATGAACAACAATTATCTCTGACAGCTCGCTGTAAGCTGTTGTGGGGGGGGATTGTGTTTGGTTACCAGAGTATTTTTCAAGAAGGGCGTATATGTACAACCGTAGTACGTGCGTGTTGATAAACATACACGTACACGGGAACGGTCCAATGGAAACCCACCTTCACGCATTCAAAACGAGATAATCACCAGATCTGTGGAGCCAACTTTGCAAACATCATCATCACGCATCTTACACACAAAACCTAACAATTTTTAGGTTATATAACACAAGTATCATTTGTGAATTAGTATAAACCACATAGAAATTAAAGTTATTAATTTATCAGTTATAATTATTAAGTGACAGACCTACGCCGACTTGTTTATTTGTATCGTGGCCGTTAGGTTTATTTTGAATACGTTTTAACTTAATCTGAAAGCTACAAAATGGTATTAAATATTTGTTTCTTGCTTTTATTAAATGTGAAATATTGATATCATTTCCATATTGTATTTTATTACAGTCGCACACCATATTGTTGGTCCAACCTGGAATTGATCCGGAAACAAGAATATGTATCGATTACAATTCTCCTGAAGAATGCATAGATGGTAAAATAATTCCCTTGCTTTGTGAATAAACATTTAATATTTTACTATTTTAGGAATTTGTGGGTTCTATGAAGCATATCTGATGAACTTAAATCCAACTGTTTCAACTTTTACGTATGAAATAACTCAGCTGTTTGATTTTCTTGACAATCTAGTATATATTTCATGTCTTGTGTATGCCAAAAATATTATATTACATTCAAGTCAAATATTTCCAATTTTATAAATTATATATTATGTTTAGGTACCAACCAGATACCATGATGTATGTCCAATTCGACAAACAATGGATAAAAGTGGAATTATTTATCCAACTCGGATGTCAAGCTATTCAGTGTCAATAAACATTATGAATTTAATGAAATGTTTAATTATAATATTATGAGGCTGTTTTTTCCATAAGCAATGTACAAGTAATGTAAATGTTATTCCTTGGAATTTGTCAAATATTCCAAATCTCAGAAAAGGAATTTACTTAAAAAAATTAATATTTAAATAATTTTATATTTATTTTTTGTGTTTCAATATAAGGAATTGTTGTATGTTTTATATGTATCTAAATTCTTCCAAGTTTTTTTTTTATTAAACTAGATAATATTAAAAAATTATTGTTTTCTGATTTTAAAACCTTATATTTAATATTTTATAGGCAGTGGTTTGTATTTAAAATTTTATGGTGTATAATTGACATGCCATTAACCAAAATAGAGTTATGGATAAACAATAGTATAATATTATCTCATGTCTATTCCAAATACTATTAAATGATGTACTATGTAGAAATATGGTTAGTTTAAGAGGACGCTTCACTAGCATGGGTTGTCTTCATCTTTCAAACGTACAACATAGTTAAAACCGTTACATACAAGCAAGGACTACTCAGGCCGTAGTCCAAATTAATCAACCAAAT
Organism: Aphis gossypii; assembly: GCF_020184175.1. NCBI lineage: Eukaryota > Metazoa > Arthropoda > Insecta > Hemiptera > Aphididae > Aphis > Aphis gossypii. The sequence goes on from NC_065533.1 coordinate 53,248,602, forward strand.
TTTCACCCTAAAAAGAGATGTTAGAGTATGCAACATTGTACTTATTTTTGATATCAGAATTACAAAAAAATTTATTCAAGTTAACAAAACACAAAAATAACAGATTTTGTAAAAACGATAAGAACTTTTTTTTTTGTAGTTCTGATTTCAAAAATATAAGAACGGTAGTGTAGAGTCTAAAATATCTTTCTAGTTATATCAATATCTAAAATTTAAATTAAGATCTATTTAATAATATAAAGAAGTTTAAATAATCAAATAGACCAGTGAAATGACAACTCTGTAGAAATTACTGCACCAAATCTTAATTGTGTTTATTTGACATAAAAATTATAATATAAGAAATAGTGAAACACATTAAATAGTTAGTACAATTGATTATAAGTACTGGTTTAAATACTAATTAAGTTTCGTTAATAAAACACTCAATATTGATCTCATACATTTGATTTAATTAAAACTTGAAAAAAATACTATAGTACAATTACATACAAAAATTCTTTTTTTCACCATCTCGGTTGTTGTAAAAATAAAAGTTAACATATATGTATACACATTTTATAATTATATTTAAATGAAAAATTAACAATTAAATTAAATGCATATTGATTTCTAAAGTTTGTGTCAATATAACTTATTATAACAAACAAAATATATTAAATTTTAGAAACAAAATAAAAAAAAAAAACAAATTAAAATTACTCCTGCTTTAAAAAAAAAAAAAATATTTTCAAAAGTCTCAGTAGGAAAACACAAATATAGTTATAAATAATACTGTCTTATTAGATGGTAAATACAAAAAAATATTAAACGATAGAATATAGATATTTATAAAACAAAAATAAACAATTTAAACAAACATTGCATAGTTACTGAAAAAAAAAATAATGCTCCTTACAATAAATTATTTGTTTCTTCTAAGTATCTTAAGTGTGAATTTATCTGAAAAATTGTTAAAGATTGATTATTTATTGGAATATACTAGATATTGTGGAATTTTTCATAGAAGTTTATGCCACTAAGATTTTCTACCATACTAATTTGTAAATAAATATCATCATATACCCATTAATTCATAAACCAAATGTAAAATAAAGCACATTGTAGTTTCAAATATTTTTAAAAAGTCAACTTGAAGTTCATTTTTTTTTTTTTTTTTTATTGTAAAATAAAAACATTATATTTAAATAAAAATATTAATCAAACTTATAAATATTTAATTGCTCATAACTTAATTTTAAATTAAATAATACTATTAAAACATTAAACTATTTTATCAAACTATGTAAACAAAATTTTAAAATTTATTATAAAATTATTATTTACCATTTTATAAAGGTTTACCACAAAGATAATTATACATATCCGCAGATACAATAGATACAAATTAAATTAAATATTGCATATTGTATAGGTATTAAGTATATTTATGTCAGCCCTAGCCCGATTGATTCTATTATATTTCATAATTCTATTGTTTCTTTGACTCTACCTCTTCTCACAAGATTTTAGTCTGCCGTATCAATAACTAGCTACCAAAAGGAAATCAATACCCAAGTTATAAATAATTCATAATTAGGTACTAACAATATTTATTTTTGAATATTTGGATGCAAATAAGATCTTAGATGATTTCTTTTAACAAGTTTATATTGACGTCATTCAATAAATCCAGCATCCCAAACAACTAATAGTTGTTTTCCATCTAATAAAGCTCCCATTTATAATTTTCATGCAATTTTCTGTTTCTGCTCTTGTTTTATATCTAAATACAGAATCAATATTATAATAAAATACAATTTATTAGATAATAAAATTAAAATTAAATTACAATAATTTTAAATTTACATGCAATGAATATGGAAATCATTAATAAATATATATTTACAAAAATAATAGTCAAATTGTTTAACCAATTTTGTTAGTTTTGGAAGCTATACAATTTATTGTTTTATCCATTAAAAAGCTCATAATATATTACGCATTTTAATTTGTGAGATTTACCCTCAAACCCATCTACATGCAGTTATTACAATAATAGAGTTATAATACCAAAAATTCTTTTCTATAACTATCATTTCTAGGCAATATTTTATTCCTTCTAGTGCATCATAAATCATAATATGTAGAGTTAACATATAATATATAGGTTTAGTGGCGCTTCAAGCTTATCATTATGTATTTGCCCTTCCCACAAAAATAAAGAATGAAACAATTGAATTAATTCCAAAAAAAAAAAAATTGATTACATAGTAAATAATAGGTACTCAAAAACAATAAAAACCAAAAAGAGATTATAATACTTATAAATAGCACAAAAAGAGCCAAAATACAGTACAATCAATTTTGAAAATTATTTAAACATAATTTTTAGTAAATGCTAGATTTACAACACATCTAACTTTGCAAAATAAATATAATTGAATATAAAAATTTTAAAGAATATGAGTAGATAACTGTATTTATTTAAAAATATTTATGTGATTTTGAATTTTGTGCCCTTTGCTCATACCTACTTACATTTTAGTATACCTACTTACATTTAGCCACATACATTTTTTAAGCTAAGATGCAGACTGACTAGTAATAGTTCAATGTCAATTCTAAATCATTGTAATAATTGCTAGATATGGCATAAATAAAACATTTGAAGAAAGTTATTTTAACAAATCAAAGTAATATAACATTTGGACGGTTTTTATGTAAAGGGGCACAAGTCATTTTTCGTTGGTTTTCAGGAGACTCATAAAACATTCCCAAAATTTTAATTTTTTCTGAATTAAATTTTTTTTTTTGTTTCTACTTTATTTATAATTTTATATGTTTTTTAAACCTACTTGTATAAAAGAAATTTCATTATTTTTCATTTATTAATGACTTGTGACCAATTGCACATACAATATTGACTTGTGACCTTTCTCATATACTGACTTGTGCCCTATTACACATTTAATAAAACAAGATTTTGACTTGTGCCCTTTTTCATTTACTTCATAAATTTAATTAATATGTTAATGCTTATTGATTAATATAAATTAATATCATAAGGTAATAAAAAAAAATAAAGACATACAACAACTAATAATGTAGGTATATTTTAGTATTTAAATAATAAAGATAACAAACTTAGTTTTAATAATATTGCACACATTCTTTGTGACTAGGTACTGGTTAAAAAATAATAAAGTAATATCAATTAAAATATATCATAATATTAACAACAAATAACAAAAAATAATTGAAAAGGTAATTCCATTTAAACTTTTTAATAATTTTTTACACATTCTTTGTGACTAGGTACTGGTTAAAAAATAATCAAGTAATATCAATTAAAATAATATATCATAATATTAATAACAAATAACAATAAAAAACGTTACTCGTCATCAGACAGTATTGGGTCGTTCACATTTTTCTTTGTTTTTAAATTTTTATAGTAGTCATGAAACACATCTGGAATCAGTGGTAGTAGTGATATAAGATCTGTTTTTTTTTCAATTGTTATGGGTAGTTCTTCGTCATAGGCCATAGGTAAGCTACTTTCATTACTTTTTTTCTGTGTCAAATCTACTTCAAGAAATACAGCTTCATCTTTTAGTGATGTCTTGTAAAAAACTGTATTCTTTTGGTCTTTTACATAACGCATCCATTTGACATCATGGAACACAAATTTTTCTCCAGTTGGTCAACTATAAGTTAGTTAGTTTATATTTTAATTTGATTTAAATACCAATTTCATACAATAAATACTGAGCCACACTGAAAAAACTTGTGTGGGGGCTTTTGAGTTATATCACTATTATAGTTTAAATATAAATAACCATAACATAATAAGTCTAGGCTAAAACAAAATCTATTTAACTTTATGAAAACAATAACTGATATAGTGAAATATAAAAAAAATATTTCATAAAAATTTCTATTTTTAGCAAGTCCCTCCACATGTTTATAAAATCTTAAGTTGAGATTATATATTTTGTAAACAATAATATAATTATTTGAAATGTCAATTACCTGGATTTTTTTATGTGGAAGTCCATTAAAATTAAGTTTTCTCTTAGCAGAATATGTCACATTAGTTTCTGAAGCTTTAAATTACCACATTATTTTTCTGGATTAATTATTTGTATAACAGAACAAATATAGATAATATTATAAAGATACTTACTTGTAACACGAGATAATAAATTTAATGTCCTTTTAGACATCGTGTAACGTGTAAGCTGGTTGTTTAATAAAAACTAATATGAACTAATAAAATTATAATATTATATAAATTAAATATGACTTGTGCCGTTTTGCATAAAAAAAAAAATCGTTAATTTAGACTTGTGCCTTATCGCATTTCAATATACGGTGATAACAAATCATCGTGCGACCACGACAGTGCTACCATTCGATCGGGCATAAAATTTCACACAAAATTAATGTATAAAAAAAAAATGTCAAAATATGACTTGTGCCCCTTTACATAAAAACCGTCCATTTAATCTTCCATTTTAAAATGATGACAAAAGATATTTGGTTTAATAATTATAACTAGAGCGCGGATTTCTATACAATTGCATAGAATTATTTTCCTTTTAACTTTTTTGGATTTTTGTCAGTTATCTTTAAGAATCATAACAATTTGAATCTAATGGTGAATTTTTTTTCACATTTCAGCATATTTTTAAAAAATTTGAAACGTATTGGATGTTAAAACAAAAATTTTAAAAACATTGTATAAAATAACATTTTTTCAAGCAGAAATATCAAAAATAATTTTATTGGCGTTAAATAATAACCAGAGCCCGGATTTATATGCAATTGCTTGTTATTTTCTTTTTCACTTCTTTAGACTTTTTTCAGTTATCTTTAATAATTTGAATCTAATAGTAAAATTGTATCTGTATATTTTTCCAAAATTCGAAATATATTGCATATTACAATGAAAACTTTTTATATACTTAGTTTATTTAAGTAATTAATTATTGTATGTTGTTTAATTTTTTTTGTAAATGGAATTTTTTCTCCTTAACTAAATAAATATTATCACGGTGTTGCCTTATTGGTATACGATCCGATGGATGTAAACACTGATAATAACAGCAGTACAGCCAGCGAAAAATGGGCCGTGACAAATAGTTGTGGACACCCTGATTAGCTGGACGTACTGTAGTTGTTTGTAATTTATGGCAGTCAACATTTGGATCGAGTTGATAACTGACGTGTTCTTACAAACTCATCTGAACTTTTTTTTATACCCTCTACACTAAACATTGTATTCCCATATAATATTGTTTTTTAACTCCGCCAATCGCCATTTTTACCGCTGAAGTCAGATTCCGTTGAAAAAGTACCATCGTAACTCTAAGGTAAGTTATGATCATAATCACGTGTTAGGTTAGGTTAGGTTAGGTACTTTTCCCTTTAAATCGTACATTTATCGTTTCCATAAAAATTCCTTTTATATTTGACCCATGTTCGACGTTAATAGGCAGCCATTATAATATTACGAATTCTCATATCAATCACAGAATAGAATAATCAGAATGAACAATGATAAAAAATTACATTGTAAGATAGGGTAAAAAAAAATTCAGCCGCAATTTTAATGGAGGTAGTTTTTAAAAATTTAAACTTCCTAACCACACATCCACGTTACAAATTTCTTCAACAGAAGTCCGAAATTCTTTTTGATTTAATGATTTGTCATAATTTTAATTAAATTCTGTAGTTTTTTCTTTACATTTACATTTTACATTATTTTAATTTAATTCTAATCACCAACTAAAATTGATAAAAAACACCTCAAATAAAATGGCGACTGATTATCTGTTATCGGCATGTCACCCAAAAGTGTCAACCCACCTTTATCAATGTAATGTGTTTTCAAGGATCAACCCTAGTACGTGGAATGGTTTTTTCTTTTATAGTCTACCTTTGCATCGTTATCAACAGTTTCAGAATTCGACTTTTTTATTCACACAGTGTTGTCATACCGGCAGGCGATCCGACGATAGTCTGCGTGTTAACACTGATAATAACAACAGTAGTTGTTTGTAATTATGTGTATCGCAGTCGCCATTAAAATCGCGTCGATTCCTCACGTGCTATTACACACTCGTCTGAACTTTTTTTTTATACCCTCTACGTTGAACATTGTATTCTCATATAATATTGTTTGTAACTCTGTGACTATTTTTAATCTCAAAGCAGGTAATTGAGCTACTAAAATCCAGGCCAACTTTGTCCATCGCCCTTTTTTCCGCAGTAGTCAGATTCCGTTGTAAAGTACTACATAGCTCTAAGGTAAGTTATGATCATATTCACGTGTTAAGTTAGGTTAGGTTAGGTATAAAGCAGGGGTTCTGTTTTGTAGTATGTACCATGACAAAGTAAATAGGTATGTCAGCAACATAGTGATACTCACAAAATAGTTTACGGCGTCCGCCTATTATCAATTATTATTGTATCAGTCATTAAAGTAATTTATAGCGTTGAAAGTTGATACTGACATACTATTATACTGATAGTATTTAGTTCAATGAGAAGAGGCGAACGTCAGCAGCCAAATTTGCGTGGAAACTGTTGCAAACTAGCGTATTGCTTACATAAAGGACAATAGTTTTAATAAAACAAAATTTAGAATATTTATAAAGTTAAATATAGTTTATAATTTAATATAATTATTATAATACGCAACTCACACTATTGAAAAGCCAATTATATTTTTCTAAGAAACCAAAATGCTCTATTTTTAATATCTTCATAGTAAAAAATGGGTTTTTATATTGGTTATCTAATAAATCAAGAACATTAGAATAATAACAATCTTAAAATTTCCAAATTGATAAAATGTGTCCTCAGAAAAATATTACAATCATAGGTATTAGGTACACCTTTACTACGTATTATTGCCAATAGGATATTTTTGAAATAATGAAATGTATGTAAAATGCAAACCAGGATATTTTGCTTATTTCCATTCAGCTAAACAATTTAAAGATATGTAATTATCTCTGGTGGAAAAAGAAACATAAATATTAAATACGATATAATATTTTAAGTAGCTGTATAAACGAATAAAAATTACTCGTTCAAACTTTGGTTGCGAATTATCGTACAGATTTTTTTAAGCTACTTAATTGATAATTATTAGTTTTTAATAATTAACAACAAACAGCAGAACCAATATTTTTATTTTTTAGTCATACCAATATTCTAATATTAATACAATTATATTGACTGTCTAAAGTCTGAACATAATATTCATTTGGCAAAAATATCATTAGATTTAATTTACATATAAATAAAAATTTGATCCAATATCTATATAAATATAAATTATACCCGGATTGTAATTTACATATAAAATTTAGATTGGGATGCAATTTAATAAAAAATAACACATATGAACGTCAGGCCCTGATTTGACAACCGTGAACTGAGAGAAAGTATGTGTATAAAAATTAAAAACCCTTTAGCTAGAGTAGCAACTAGAAAAGTGATGTTTTAGTGATTATTAATAATATGTATTGTGTTAAAAAAAAATATTTTAAGACAAACTAAAGAAAAATAATAATAACAACATATTATGTCGGACATCCTTTTTAAAATAAAGTATGTACCTCAGTGCCTATACTTATATTTGTACCAATACCACATACTGACATCACCATATTGTATTATACTGTTTATAACTATTATCTGTTATTAGAACATCAATGTGATTTATTCCTCATTAAACTCAAAACTGACAGAATGTAATAAAATTATCTTATTCATTATTATTTCTACTTTTAAAATATATTAAATAGTACAAATACACAACATTAAACATTAATTACACTATTAGAATTAAAATTATTTGTAATATAATTTTAAAACTAAAATATGTTATCTATATACAAAATACATTTAGTTATTGAATAAGTTAATACCTAACATGAATAACATGATTAATAATGTTCATATTTACAATTTTTTATTTTATATTATCTTCTTTCAAATTATATTTTATTACTATAATACATGGATTGGTGATTAGATTATTTCTATTATGTAAACATGAGTACATAAGTAGATAGTTAAGTGTTTATTATATTAAGTTTAATATAATAATGATTAATTTTGCACATCTACAATTATTAAATTATTAATCTATGATGATAATATCATTGATACCTATACTATTATGCTATAATTAATATAATATAATATTCCTATTAAAGATTAAACAAATTTATTTTAATTTTAATTATAAACAATTTAAGATCTATACTACCACCTTTGAAATATAATTTAAATATCACTAAACTTAAGATTTAATGTACTAGACAAAGGTAAATTTTCCTGCATAATAATGATGCATTTTCAAGGATTTAAGAATTTGTTGCATTCAATAAAAGAAGTAATATAATAAATACAATTAATATAAATCGTAATAAAATCAGTTACTATTAGGTACTAACAACAACCACTTTTACATTTAAATTATTATTTTTTATTCATTTAATAAATTTAATTATAATGTAAACAGTTTAATATTAATGGGTATTTTTAAAATCAAAATATTTCTGTTTAAACTTACAAAGTAAAGTTCATTACAAATTATATTAAAGGCACCTATATAATATAATATTTATACATAAATAAAGTAAAAGTCTAAAACACGTAATGTGTAATTACCTTCAAGAAATTTTTCATTTAATAGGTTCATTTGGGTTTTTTCATACAAATAGACAATCTTTCGATTCATTTTTTTGGATTCAATTTTTTATATTGTCTTTATTATTGACTGTAGAGCGTCACCCTTAACTAGGCAAATAAGTAATAATTATTCAGTTTTTTTTTTTAAAAATAAAATAATAATTATATCTTATTTATAATTATTAGTAATATAATTATGTTATGCTAGCTGTAAACTTGAAGAAAAGTACAACTCTTTAACTAACTTGAGTTTGCATTTTTGAGCTTAAATAGACATGTAGTATCCAAAAAAATCAAATTGATTTGTCCCGAGACAAGCTTTCAAATATTTGTCTCCCTTTGCAAGACTTTATCTGGTTAAGTACCATAGTTTTAATTTATCACAAATCTAAAAAAGTTACTGATATAACATCCCATATTATATATTATATTTTAAAGATGATGAATTTATTCTTATTATGTGATTATTACCTACAACTATAAATTAAAATTTTTTTTTTTAGTGACCATGAATATGAATAATTACTCCGTTGACGAAGGTGATAGAACCATGCTGAACAGTTTCCGGCTTATTGATCTGCAAACACTATTGGGAGCTTTTGGTCTATATGCAAGTGGACAAAAATCCGAATTAAAAGATCGAGCACTTGAATTGTTAAGGACTAGACCAGCTTACATTAACATTCCAGCATATATAGCAAAAATATATGAAATTTATCGTTCCTTGAATTTGCCTACTGATGATAATAGTATTATATTGCGCAGCTTATTACAGAAACCATCAAAAAGAATATACCAACCACTACAATATCCTCATCAATCAACGCATATGGTACAAGCTGAATTACCTCAAGTTATGCCCACTATGCAAAGAGGCATGTATGGTAATCACATATCAAATTCTATTCCTGCTAACAATATGGTCAATAATAACACTCAGTATATAGCTGCTGGCAATTATGAACCATCCAGAACTAGTACCACAGTGTCATATCAATTATCCCCAAAAACACAAATTAGTATTGTAGCACAAGATGCATTAGGATTAGGAACATCGGCTAGCGGAAATAATTCTTGCACACCATCTATTGAAACTGTAGCTCAAATTAAATTCGAAAAGCTACCATTTTATGAAGTTATTGATGAAGTCATTAAGCCAACTCTTCTAACTGGCACGGGCACATGTACATTATTAAACGTTTCTAGAGGTAACAATATTTTATAATTATTTTTTTATTTTAATTATGTTCATAATATCTATTTTATTTCAGATATGAAAGAAGATAAATTCAAACATACTCTGTCACTCGAACATGTCAATCTCGTAGCCACAAATCGTGATATTTCTCAAGGGAAAAATGAATATCGTAATCAGTTCCAAATTCGAATTTGTCAGTTGATAGAGCCTGTACCTAATGAGTCACCAGATTACATGCCTCTTGGACTACACATACGAGTTGGTGGGAAAGCCTGTCCATTACCACCAACTGCTCCTAATACTCGACCAGGAACTGAGTCTAGACGAACTGCAAGACCTATCAATTGCACTGAAATTTTCAAACTTTCTCCAATAGTTGCCAATAACATCACAATTAATTGGATTCCTGATGGAAAAAAATATGTTTTTGCTATGTTTCTGGTAAAAAAATTAACGGTGGACACATTAATAAACAAACTTCAAGACAAAGGTGGGAGGATTTCAGAAGGAACCCGAAACTATATAATTCAAAAGTTAGCAGATAATGATCCAGATTTAGCTACTACTTCTTATCGTGTTTCTTTGGTGTGTCCATTGAGTAAAACTATAATGAAGATACCTGCAAAATCTATAAATTGTGATCATTTACAATGTTTCGATGCTAGGACGTTTCTTTTAATGAATGAGAAGAAGCCAACTTGGATGTGCCCAACATGCAATAAACTTTGTTTGTATGACGATATAGAAATTGAAAACTACTTTTTAGAAGTTCTTTCAAGTTCAACACTTAACAACTGGAGTAAAGAAATTGAAATTTTGGCTGATGGCACATGGAAAGCTTTTAAAGAAACAAAAAGCACCAGTAGTAGTCATACTAAAGTAAAACATATTGATTGTGTGGATTTAGATAGTAACGATGAAGAACCACCAACAAAAAGAGACAAGTTGGAAAAAAAAAATCAAGTACAGCCGCAACAAGCTGGTACCAGTTCTGAACAAGGAGTAGTAATTGAAATAGACTGAACGACTGAAGCCTCCTAATTTATTTTTATTTATTTTTTTAATATTATTAGTAATTTTGATAGTATAAGCTTTTAAAATTAATGTAGTTTAATCCATGTACATATCAATATATTTATTTTGATTTTTATATACATATTGTATTCTTCTCACCTTTCATATGGAGACCTAGATAGTCTAGATGATGAGGGCATCTCACTTTGGTAAATAGTTTGTGAGTTAATAACCATAAATATACTACTTATAATATAGACATTGCATTTAACACAAATTAACTTTGATCAAGTGCTTATAGGTAGTGTGTAAAGAGTTTATTTTAGTAAATATGTATTGTCGTATTGAACACATGGTTATATTAAGCTCCGGTAATATTTTAGAAAAAAATAGTAACTTCTATTGTAATTGAGGTATTTTTTAAACTCTAAAGAAATGTAACTTGACAAATAAAAGAAAAAGCAACCTAATAATAATTTAGTTACAATTTTGATAAAGAATTAGTAATTTAATTTAATTACCAAAAAACAGTAACTTCCTCAACACTGACTACACACACTATTTTAATAATTACATTTTAAAGTTATAATTTTTTTCAAGGTTAAAAATCAAATAGTTGTACAAACTACAAGTATTAAATTCTATATTATTATAATATAATACTAAAAGATATTACTTTAATTATAACAACATCTAAGTCCCAATCATGACATCAAACATAATTAGGTAGTAGGTACCGTATCTATTATGTCCAATTCCATCACTAAAAGATCATCATAATATATTCTGAGTAGATGCATTAAAATAAGATAAATATATGGTAAACTAAATTTCTAAGCAAATTCATTGATTTTTAAAGACTATCAAATTTAAAACTTATAATTCAATTTTAATGAATGTGAAAATATTTTAAATGTGTACAATTTTGATATTAGGACAAATTATTGTTGCAAATTAGAACACTTTACTATAGAATAAGAGACCTATCAAGATAATATGTATGATAAACTAAAATAATTGTTTGAAATATTAATTATGTTTAATAGTTATGTGCTCAAGTAAGTTTAAAAACAAGTTGCTTCTATGTAAATAACCTTGTACAATTCAACTGCAAGTCTTTAAAAAGTTAAATCAATATAGAAACTTATTGTTTATAAATTATATAAAGTAATAATAATTATATTTTTATTAAGCATAGTTAATTAAACTTACAGAAGTTTGGTTCATGTCAGAGGTTTAAAACTAGTTTAATCAAATAATAAATCATAACAAAGGTTTTTAACACTATTTTGCTATGTTTATTACAATATTAAATGTGACCAGTGTTTAAACTTATTATTAGAAAATAATATAAGGTATACATAAGCTCAAAACGGTGGCTTTTATATGAATGACTTTATAAAATATAGACTAAAAAGTTATAAACTTTATAATTTTGTTGATACAAACCAACAAAAAACTATTAATGCAAATATTTATTGAGTAAATAGATAGTTGATTTCTATGAAATTATTACTCATGAGTCAAGAATTAAAGTAAAATAATGTAAAATATACTAAGTACCAAAATTAAATATTTAGGTGGTGAAATTTGTTGAATTTCCACTTTTCATTAAAATAAAGATAATAATAAAAATTACGTAAATAAATGAAAAATACACATTGAACTGTGATGAAAAAGCTAATTTAAAAGTATTAGACAGGTTACAAATGTAAAAATGACTTTTAGAGTAGGACAAGTAGGTACTTAATTAAAAATTTGCTTTATTCTAATTAGTTACCATACTTTTCAATAAATTTTGTCTTAAACTGATTGATGAAAATAGATCATAATATCCTATTTAATATAAGTATAATATAAAGTATCTTTTAAGTTTTAAGTGTCAATAGATAAATGTAGGTAGGTACTTACAAAATTATCGAAATTACATCCTCTGATAAACTAATGCAAACATTTCCAAACATAACAACCAGTTGACAACAATTTAAACACAATAACTACGATGTCTTAATAACATCAAATTGATTGAAGTAATAAGACATTTATTTTCATAGATAGTAGAAGAATGAATAGGCCATGTTAAAGCATATAATGCGAGTGGTCGCGGTCTTTAAATGTGGAAGAAAGAAAGGCACACGGATATATTTGTGAAAAGGCGGTTTCTGAGTCCCCCAAGACGTGGCAATAGCATAGATAATAGAATTCTTCTATTATCTAAGTTTATTTTAATTTAATTTAATTTTTAAGTTCATAATATGATAACCTTTAAGGAAGTGTTATCATCAGACAAACTCATGGACATGGTCGTACCTAATCATTTACCACTATTATCATCGTATTTATTATAATTTATAAGTTTAGAACATACCCTACATACTTGGTCCGTGATTCTAATTCGTTACATATAGTAATATAGAAGTCTGTGATTATAAACAGACTTCGCGGTGACAAATGCTAACTCCGGAGTATTGGTATGCTCATTTATTAAAATGCATTAAAATTTATAGTTCTATTTAATTTATAATTTATTAACAAAACAGAAATTTGTATTTAATAATAAATTAATAAAAAATAATACAATTGCCACACACTCGTACAATTACAAAATATAATAGTTTAATTTGAACACAGTTTTACACCGATATATAGTTATAGGATGTATAGGTAATACCTTAATTAAATTTATTGCGCGTGGACTTTTGGTGCTAAAAATATTTTTATTCAGGCAGAGCTAAGGTGTGTCCATAGAACGTTATCATCAGCAATCCAATATATGTATACATATAAATTATGTGTTGTATCGGTAAAGCACGATTCCGTTAGTTCTACCTTTTTAGGAACACGATTCCGTACGATTTTGATCAAACAATAGATTATCAAAAACAACACGATTACGTACGATTACGTAATATTACGATTGTCTTTGCAATGCTGCTATTTAATATAATATACCTATTGTCAATTTGTTTAAAATATAAAAAAATAATTATTGTATACAAGGTTTTGCCTTTTCATACAATTATTATACACGTGTTTTTGGCACCTCCAAACTATCTTCCAGGAATGTCAGTGCCGAGTAAAACGTTTTTGGGAATAAAAATTTTTGTTCTATTATATATTATATAATATTATTATACACATGTCCTTATGT